>NW_021703772.1:65813709-65841888 GCF_005190385.1 Monodon monoceros
ACACACACACACACACACACACACACACACACACACACACACAGGTATACCCGGGCTGACAGCAAGAAAACCTGGGGTAGGAATGGGGCTGGGGGAAGTGACGTACCAGGGGCTACAAGCAGTAGGATGTGGTCTCTGTTAGGAGAAAGGACTGAAGCTAGAGCATAAGCTGGTGGCTCCAGAAGGAAAAGAAGGATATGGGAACCAGAGCTACGGTGGATGGCCACTTGAGGTACAAAGAGAATCCCTCAGAACTGTATTAAAATAGTAAAAGTTGCAATGTGTGAGTCGGGTATTTTGTTTGCTCCTCCAGAACCACTTTTCATGCTCCTCCAGGTTGACTTTCTCAGCAAAAGAAGTAAGTACAAATTACAGAATATATAGAGGAACGAATGAGTAACTCTACAGGTGGATTCAGGGACAATTATAACTGTAAACTCTGATCTGGGTTTGAAGAATGAGAGGGATAGGGCTGTCCAAACAGCAGAAGTACTACAGAGAAGTGGTCAAAAGTATAGATTCTGCAGCCAGATTGCCTGGATTCAAACATCAACTATACTGCTTACTAGCTGAACAACTTTGAAAAGTTTCTTAGCCCCTCTTTGCCTCAATTTTGTCATCTGTAAAATGGTAATAATAATTTGTATGAGGATTAAATGAGTTAATACAAGTAGAGCTTTCAGATCAACAGTTCCAAGCCTATGGTAATTACTATATAAGTGTTTGCCCTGCTGATGATTAAGACCAAAGACACACAAAAATCAGAAACAGGATGGCATGTTTAGAGCATTCACAATAGTTCAATATGGCTACAGTGAAAAATGGGTATTGATACTGATGGAGAGGCAAGCAGGGGCCAGATAATAAAGGGCCCTAAGTGCATGTTGGCGCTTTGGCTTTAACATATGACATAACAACATAATGGTGACAAAGAACCAGTAAGACATTTGTAAAAGAAGTAAAGGTAGAAGTGAAGATGCTAGAGTAGATTCTGACTTTATGGAAAAGGAATCAGAAAGCAGGGTCATAATTTGAGAAGTTACTGGAAGAATACAGGCAAGCAATGATGAGACATAAGCCTTGACTACTTCCTCATCTATCTTTCTACCTCTGAAATCAAACCCATCCTTCAGGATTCAGTGACATTTTTCTTATGTCTTATTACTGGAAGAGAATTTTCTCTCCTGTGAACCTCTATGGGACTTTGATGTATATGTTCACACCCAGACAGTTTTGAGAGTGAAGGAGGAGACTATTAATAATTATAATAAAGCAATAGGCATAAATGAGGACTCTCCTAGGCAAAGCAGGACATAGGATCACCACTGTATTCCATTTGTATGGCACTTAGCCATGAAGCAGTGGTTTAAAATACAGTTTTCTTCCTCTCATCACCCTCCTCCTCCAATTTTTGCCATAAGAACACACACACCAGAAAGTGTATGATTGGCAGAAACTGGCCTTAAATACTTCTGTATCCTCTATAGTACTTTGTACAGAGAAGGTGTTTTCTAGGTATTTAGTAAAAGGTCAAATTAGTTAATTTTTAGCATTGCTCTAAATAGTTCTATTTTTAAGAGTCATTTATCCCTCTAAGATATTTTGCCCTTTGCTTATATACTCTAACAGAGGGCTGTCATCATATGCAAGATATATAAAAGAATAAAACATCAGAAAAGTTACAAATGAAAATTGACCTTGGCATATTATAGTAATATTGGATATATGTAATAAATATTTAAATGGACATATATTACATCCATAAGAGCAAACATACTACCTCTCTGTTACCTATAAAGAGACATAGATATAAGTGTGGGTATATGTATAATTATGTATATACATAAATATTTCCAAGGTATAAGGTCCATAAATAGATTTTTGACTCTTTAGAACTTGAAGATTATATAATACTCACCTCGTTCTTTGCTGTGATGGAACTACTGAGCTTGCCATTTAAAATTTATTCCTCTAAAAGGAATTAGGGATTCTGGACCTTGTTTCCTCTTCAATATCACTTGGCCTGATTCTCATCTGCATTATTAATGTCCATCGTTCATCAAGGTTGGTAAAGAAACGTTTTGTTCAGCAGTATTTCTTGCAGTCACAGAAAACACACATTTCTAAAGGCAAACAGATTGTGCCTTTGGTCAATCTTAGTCATAAGTGCAGCCATTCTCCCTACCTCAGGAAAAATGTCTATTGAGTTATGCTGACGGGTATTGTCAGTAGGTGCAACACTAGAGCAAAATATAGTAACTATAAGATTGTGATCTTATAAATATGCAAGGAGGTGGATAATAGGATTTATGGAGAATGGTTGAAGTATGTAGACATATTTCTTTCAGAGACAAGGATAGGAGGAAGGACTTCATTCAAATGCAACAGAGGTTTCCAATTTGTAATATGTTATGATTTGCTAAAATAAAACTCATCAGGCAGTTAACTGCATGAAATTTAGTCTGAAACTAGCCAGGTACATCTTAGAATTTTATGAGAATTTTATGATACCATTCCTCTTTCCCCACCCCAAAATCTTGGCATTTCCATGGCATTCTCTCTGGACTATGCCTTAAATGTCCAACTCAATCCAAAGATAACTTCAATGTGGTGAGCTCCAAGTCTCTGGGCTTATTAGATAACCTCTCTTACCTTCCAATCTTAGAGCATTAAAAACAAAACAACAGCAATCACAAAAACTCATCTAATTCTAAAAGCCTACAAGGGCAATAGTTATAAATACAGTTCCAAGTCTCATCTCAAATTAAATCAGAATCACCATAAAAGGGCCTAAAATGTCTAATGAGTTGTATTGTTAGAATGAGGTAGAAGAAAGCTATAGCAAGCTCCCTAAGAGGGTCTTATAATCAGCAAGTCTGGGAAAGCCTGGCTTAGTGGTTGGTAGCCTGGTAAGGTTCAAGGCCTTCAGGAACTAATCATTAGTTGATTATAATAATTAATAAAATACTCAAAAGTCAGAATGGGCACATCACCAAGTATCATCCCTGAGTTACAGAGTTTGATTCAGTATGATACTGTTATGTAACCAAAGACTTCCCAGCAATATGGGCTGAATAAAGAGAATAAAACAGCTTATCCTTCAGCCTACATGATTTAGATATACTAAAAGAAAACGAGTTCTAACATCAGGGACTTAATTAGCTCATATAGACCTTTGTAAAAATTAGGGAAAAGTCCCCTTTTCTCCTCTGGGGAAAACAGCTCTGTGCTGGGACCAAGGATACAGTAAATGGATTTCAATTGGCACTTTTGTGCAGAACAACCTGAACAACTGGTTGTCATTATTGATCTAAACTACCAACACCAAGAGAGATCACAGAGGAAAAGATTAACTTCTAGGCGAAAAGCCATTCTAATAGTTCAAGGCTGTGGAATGCTTTTATCCACCCCAATGGCATATTATGATTCACATGAGGATTAAGAAGTTATGATAGGGAATGGGACAAGTACCCATAGGTCTTTGCAAACTTCATTGAAGTTTGCTGTTGCTTTTTGGTTAGACTGTAAAAATATTACCTATTATTTAAGGAGAAAAAACTAACATAGTACAGAAAGGTATAAAATACTATTATCCCACTCTCCTCTCAGAACAATTTCCTGAATAACTGTCCAGGCATTGTTTCTTTTGTTTCTGTTTTTTAAAATTTATTGTTTATTTATTTATTTATGGCTGCATTGGGTCTTCACTGCTGCGCGAGAGCTTTCTCTAGTTGCGGAGAGTGGGGACTACTCTCCCTTGTGGTGTGCAGGCTTCTCATTGTGGTGGCTTCTCTTGTTGCGGAGTATGGGCTCTAGGTGTGCGGGCTTCAGTAGTTGTGGCACGCAGGCTCAGTGGTTGTGGCTTGCCGGCTCTAGAGCACAGGCTCAGTAGTTGTGGCACACGGGCTTAGTTGCTCTGCGTCATGTGGGATCTTTCCAGACCAGGGCTTGAACCCTTGTCCCTTGAATTGGCAGGTGGATTCTTAACTACTGCACCACCAGGGAAGTTCCCAGGCATTGTTTTATACATATGCAAACATATTGTTTGTTATTATAAATAATGAAATGTTTTTACATCATTCTACACTTGACCTTACAATTAATATAGCTTAGATATATTTTCATTTGGCACATATAAATCTACTTCATTCTTTGAAAATAATGTGTAGCATTCCATTCTATAGATTTATTAAACACTTATTGATGGACACTTAGATTTTTCTAGTTTTGCTCTATAGCTAGCAAGGCTGTAATGAATATCTTTCTTCCAGTATTTTTGTGAAATCTATGAATATTTCTGTTGGATAAATTCTTGAAACTGGATTTTCTAGGTCTAAAGTATTTACATTTTCCATGTTTATTTTAGACAGCTGGATTAAGTGTAGGTGCTTCTCCTTGAAGCAGGGGCCATCATACGATCCTCTTTAATTTTTCATCTCCCAACATATCTTCTAGGCCAAATAATTCTACAACCATAACAACTGTAAGGGGAGGAACCACGACCATCCTACATGGTATAGAACAGAGCCTGCATTGCACTTTTTAAAAAGTTGAATAAATGAATAACCTACCAACTTGAAGAGAGATTGCAAACTGCACTGAAAACATCCTTCACAATATCCTGAAATTTAGGACCAACCACATAAAGCCAATAATGCTTTTTTTTTTTTTTTTTTGCAGTGAACCCAACACAATCAGCATGTACAGCAATGTCATATTTCAAATGGTGGGAGCTGCATGGCATCATATTAGTATTCAAAAACAATGACTACTGGAGAATGAAAATGAGGAGGTATAGCAAATACTATCAGCACATCTAATGCTGTTCAACTGTTACGTATCCTATGAATGAGAAATAAAGAATGTAATTTAAATTATCTTTGAACAATTATACTTAAAAGAAACTATCTCATTCAGCAATAAAGTTTTTATTTGAAAATACTGAAGGAGACTGGAACATTTATTTCTAAGATAGGAATGATCTACATTTTTTATTACAATAGCAAAACATGGTTATCCTAATAAAGTCAAGACTACAAAATTTACACAGTAGAAAATAAGAAGTCCAAAGACAACTGTTGCTAAAACTTGATTTATATTTTTTCATGAGTTATTACTACATGTAACATTAGAGCAAAAACATTTACTTAACCTTTCAAACTTCCTAAGCTGCTGTTTCTTAATTGATCTTCCAGAAGACCAGAAATACTATTGTTATAAAAACTATAATACCTGAAGCTCATCATTTAACTTTCCTGAACACTGGATTCTTATTGACATAATGAAGTGTTTGGAAGACATGAATTTTCAAATTTTCATGAATTTTCAAGACATGAATTTCATTCTAGTTTTTCTGAGAATAAAACCAATTTCTGGTGGCATAAAACAATAAACTATCATAATTGACATGGCGAATCTAGTAAACCTCACATTAGTTTTCTAGGCTTTTAAGACAATATACAGAGGATTTCTCATAAGGAGGGATAGCTGCTGTCTACACATTGATTTTGGTATAACAACTGTCTGGGAGAAAAGATGTCCGCATTACAGAAGGTCACCTGGTTCTTAGGAATCTATGGAAGATGATTTTCTTTCTGCTCTGTGAGGCTGTATTTCATCAGGCAGCCCACGTCCCAGCCTGTAACGCAACTCTAAAATAAAACCTAACTCTGAATTACCCTGACAAATCTAGTCTCCTTGGTATTACCTGAACTACAATTTGGAAATGAATTACTGAATTTTAGGTCCTTTTATAGCCAGGTACAGTTTTTGAGAGCATCTCCTAAATCAATAGTTTAGGGATCAAGCTCTGCCTAGACCTAAGCTGTGTCTCAGAAGCCATTTAGTTTTTTGGTCTTAAACTTCATTGCTGATCCCCTTCCGCCATATATATATAGAAGGATGAACGTCAACTAAATAGAAACTATGACTTTCTGAAGTGCTGTTACTATTGACACCTTAAAATCACATATAACCTTTTTCTATGCTAGACTAAGGCCAACTATTAGTACAGCATGCAGATTTTTCTCTGTGTCCATTATAATATCCTAATGATGAAGGAAGTTTGGTCAATAAACAGTTTTAATATCATATTTTAAAATGGTTATTAAAGCAGTGGTTTTCAAAGCATGGTCCCCAGACCAACAGCATCAGTGTCACTTGGGAATGTGTTGGAAATTCATATTTTTGCCTCCCCGTCCTTATTGAACTCGAACCTCTGCAGGTGGCAGCCTAGGAATCTGTGCTTTAACAAGTCCCCTGGGTGATTCTGACATGTGCTCAAGTTCAAGAACCACTGCTCCAAAGCATTCCTTGTCTTATGCATAGGGCAACAATGTTCCCCAGTGGCCAAAAACATATACACTATTTTAAAAAAATTATATATATATTGTGTATATGTATGTATATATATATATACTATATGTAATATGTATACTATATTTTTTCACAATTTTCGCTCTTTTTTAAGTGGGCTTGAAACTCAATCCCAAAATTCACATATGCAACAAATTTCTACCTCTTCTTCTTTTAAATCTAATAAAATCCAAAACTGAGCACTAGTCTCACTGGATTGCCAGGAAATTAAATCTCACTCAGTATTACAACCTTCTCTCCCAGGACTCAACCAGAACCCAAGAGGCTTATGTGGTGTTCAGAAAATAGGAAGTCCATCATAGCCTCTGATGGCATCCTTATTTTCCAAACTACTGTGGATCCCTGAGGCCAGGATTCCAGATTCAGCTCTGCTGGGCACACCATGCAACCATTTTCCTGAAGTTTTGCCTCCTTCTGGGTGCACTGTCACAGATTAGGGGGTGGAGCCCTAGAAATCACAGGACCCTGTTGCACTTGGTCCCTGTCTCAGTTTCTGAAAAGGGCTCCTCCCTCTCTTGCCTCAGAGGCACTTCTCTGGCTCCTTCTACCGGCCAAGAAACCAACTCATTTCTTTAGTAAACTTAGTCCTTTACAAAAGACCCCAAAGCTTAAACTGCTTTAAAATAGAATTTCCTGAAATGATGCAAATGTCATCTGTCCTGTCCAATCCAGGAACCACTAGCCACGGTGGCTCCTGAGCATTTGAAATGTGGCTAGTGCAACTGATGTATCTAATTTTTTATTTTAATTAACCGTAATGTAAACAGCCTCATGTGGCTAGCGCCACCTTTCTAAAGGCTTTTGCTTCCACCCTGCGGCAACAATACTAATGGCCTAGCCATCCTCATGAATCTGGCCAATGGAAAATATGGAGAGCAATACGATACAGCATCTCAAGAAAGTTCTCTGGTGGTGAGTAGAGGGGTGTTCGTTGCGCTGTTCAAATTTGCTGCATGTCTGAAAATTCTCAAAATAAAAATTTATGGAAAAAAATATCCTGCCGTAAAAGCCCATTTGTAAAGCCCAGTTACAAATGGATTATGCGCAGGGATCTTGAGGGATGAGCTCCAGCTGTTTTTAATTCAGCCGATTCAGACAAGCGGTAGGACTGATGAGGAGGGCCCAGTGCCTGAGAAATCAGGAGATGGATGTGAAGACGGAGAAAACCTGGGTACTTTGACGTGAGAACAACAAGAAAATCTCAGCCGAAGCAGAAGCTCCAGGCTCTCCTCCGAATGGGAGGCTTCTCTTCCCAAGCTAGACGGAGGCGGTGCCTTCGGGGTGGAGGGGCCGTCAGTGAGTCAGTGTGGGGTGGTGCTCTGGTGAGCTTCTGGCCTAATTTGTTACAGATAAAGAAGTCAGGCTGAGCTTCCCTGGTGGCGCAGTGGTTGAGAGTCCACCTGCCGATGCAGGGGGACACGGGTTCGTGGCCCGGTCCTGGAAGATCCCACATGCCGCGGAGCGGCTGGGCCCGTGAGCCATGGCCACTGAGCCTGCGCGTCCGGAGTCTGTGCTCCGCAACGGAAGAGGCCACAGCAGTGAGAGGCCCGCGTACCGCAAAAAAAAAAGAAGTGAGGCTGGCGGAGTGAGAGGTATTTAGGGCAAGCAAGTCGGAACCAGAAGCTAGGAAGAGGCAACCTGGTGGAGTAGAGGCATCTACACAGCGGCTGTTAACACACAGATGCTAAAACGGATGCAGGGAGGGGAGAGACGAAGGGAAAAAGGAGAGAAAGGAAGATGAGTGAGAAGAATTGCATTTGAGGTACCCAAAGAAGATCCTGCTATAGAGCATAACATCCAGCGCAACCGACCTGCCGGGCAGGCGCGAAGTCGCTGTTGGTTCCTTTCTTTTTACAGACTGAGCACTTGACATTAGCGTGTATTGACTCCAAGGAACGTTGTGACTGCTTGGAAGCACTGCCATAAACCAAGTTTCCAGAATCAGACACCTAGAAAGCTAAGGCCTGATTCTCAACCTTAAGATAAAAATTAGAACAGAGCTCTGGTTATCTCACATCCAGAAATAACAGTGTCTAGGAAGATGTGCAGTGTGAATTTGATGTCAGGGAAGATTTTTCAGATGTGAGCTTGGACCTAAAGTGAGTAAAATCTAAAGCAATATACTGTCTACCTCAATGTCACACCAGGCAGAGGGGGAGTGATCACTATTCTTTGTTCTTACTCTATCGACCAGAAAAAGATTCTTTAAAGGAGTAGAAGGAAAGACAGATGGCATCTTGACAAGCTATTCAGTATATCACAGTTGTAAACATTTAAATAATTCATTGTTTCTATTTCAAAATACCAGACTCTTTTTGAAATCTATTTTTCTGTGTTTTCTGTCTCCTACTTTTGCATAGATGAAATGTCAAGATATAGTCAAGAACATCAAGAAAAAAATAACTCCTGGTAAGTCTCTGTCATGGTGTTTAAGTAGAAACATTTGTTACATCTGCTAGTTCAGGTAAGCAAAAAGCAAATTTCCTGTTATCAGAAGTTCTTAGCCATCAGATACCTGAGCTGCTCAGGTATTTTTAAAGAAAAACAAAGTATCATTCAGGGGTCTAAAAGACGTTAATTGTAGGAATTGAGTGGAAGGATTCCCTGGACTGCAACAAGTTAATGTGAGTTTCACTTCATTATTGATATATTACTCCTTAAAACTGGGCAAAGGCCACACAGTTTAGTCTGTTTATTGCACTTACTAAAACAGCTATTAAAGCTGTCACTACTTGTCATTTATTCATTTCCTTTTGTGAATATCTCTTCAATGTCTGTCTCCTTTTACTAGACTTTAAATCCTGGGAGGAGAAGACAAGAATTTTATTCTCTGCCATCAGCACTCACTAAACGTTTGGTGACTAAATGAATGATTAAGTAACACATGGTTAGAACCCTGATCACTTCCTCAACTTTCTCCATAGTATCATTTAGCAAAAAAAAAACGTGAAAGGTAAGTGACTGACCATTATCATCGTCTCCCTAATTTACTTAAATGAATAAAATTGGAGAATTTTAAAGGGATGAGTTATGACAACCATCTTATTTTTTGCATCAGCAGACACCATGCTTCATGCACAATTCAAAAGAATGGTAAGTTTGTGCTGTGCTATTTGGAGAAGAAAAGAGCACTAGATAGCATACGGAAGGCTGGATGATAATGTCAGGGAGGTAAGATGTCTTGCCCCATAGTCAGCTCATTTAGGTAAGAAGCTTTCCTATAACTGTGGTATGAACTTTTACGAGGTGGTTTTCAATTTTTGAAATATTTTCACATAATCTCATTTAGTCTATACACTAACAAAACAAATATTACAATCCTAGTCCCAACTGCCCACTGTAAATGTATAAACTAAAGAAGAGAAAAGTTAACAACTTTGCCCAAAGTTGCCAAGTTATTAAGGGATAGAGCCTTAACTTAGATTCAGCAATTTTGACTTCAGTTAACTTCTAACTTCTCCATGGTATCACCTGTGAGACTAAACTCTGTGCCAATTTATTTGGATTTCATACATATTTACTCTCATTTACTGCTTCAACTTTATAGTAAAATAGCCTTAAGAAGAAAAGACAAACACCTCATCTCTTTATTATTCATAACTGCTTTGAAGGCTAGATTGCGAGTAGAAAACTGTGAGAACTTGGGTAGATTATTTCATATCTTTGAGCTTCATTTGTAAAATAAAGAGATTGGACAATCGTTTCTAAAGTTCTTCCCAGCTCTCAAATTTAATGAGGTCATAGATTTATCTCTGTTTTATTTTCTGTGTACTTACTTTTACCTTTGTGTTCACCAGAACCACCTATTTTTCTTAAGGGTTTCCTTTAACTTCTCGAATAAATGATAAAATAATATATATACAAGTGAATCGGTGTAAGAATTGGGGGGAAGAAAGCTAAACAGAGGCACAATTGAAGGGCTTCAACAGTCCTATAAGATTTACTAAATGCTGATGGAATCAATACTGTGCTCTGTGTTCAGAGTAGTTGGGAGTACAAATAATTATAGGTTAAAGTTATTAAACGCCTACCATATATCTAACACTGCTGTGTTCATTAAATGAACACAGTGACTCATTTAATCTTCTTAACAGCTTTCTGAGGTATTAGTCCCACTTTACAGCTGAAGCACAGAGATGTTAAGTAGTTTTTCTAAGTAAACAACTTGGGAATGGTGGTATCAGGATTTGATTGCAGATGGCCTAGCTCCAGGGACCAAGCTGTTACCCACCTCACTATATTGGGTGGCTTTAAGGTACTCCTCATTTAGTAGAAAAGATTAAACAAACAAAAAATACACCATAGCTATAATGCAAAAAATGTAAAGGTGTGTTAAGTCTTACAGAGCACTATGTGTTTCATGGAAATTAATGGTTATGTCTGTTATGTGTCAGGAACTTTTCGTATGTGGTTAGGTGTTTAATTTCTTTAGTAAATATGGAAAATTAAGCTCAGGAAATTACTTGCCCGAGTCACAAAGATAATAGCATGCCGGGAGTTCCATCTCACGTCTGAGAGACCATATTCTTGCTACTGCACCAGGCAATCTCACACATCCAATCGGTTATGGCCATCCCTAAAGGCTTCATACACAATGAGATTTGAGATGAACTCTGAAAAAAAGAGTAGGTTTCTTTTTTCAGATGGAGAAAGAGCTCAGAGCAATGTAAGGGAAGGCACTCAGAAGAAGGAATGGTTGTCCCATTTGCCTGGAATAAAGGCTCTATGAATGGAGAAGTAGGAGATAAGGCTTCAAAGATGATGAAAGGTCTTAGATGGCAGACTGAAACGTTAGTAGGTAAAAGTGAGCCAGTAGAAATGCTTGAGCTAAAGAACACCTCAGTTTTTCAGGGAAGACAGAGTTTTTCCTGGCCTCAGATCCAAAAGAAACTACTCACGTGAGGCTTTATGCAGGGAACAAGTTTACCAGGAGCGTCAAAGCAAATTCCCAAAGTAGTTTTAATCCAACAAACACTCATGGAGTGCCAGGCATGGTGTTTTGTGCTAAATACTTTAACCTTAGAACAAAATTCAACGAAGGAAATTTTATAAAGGGCTAAATTAATAAGGCCCAAGTGTACAGCCTTCCAGTAGTCTGACAGCCGAAGTTTAGACTTTGAAGATCTCAGAAAGGTAGCTTGATCATCTCTTCCTTGAACTATGATCCTCAGAAATTTTCTTCTGGATGAACTCTTCACTTGAAACCCAAAGTATACAGGTTAAGATTATATACTCAGATGAGCATCTTAGTTTCTGATATTCGCTGCTGCATACCAAGTGCAGATTAATCCACAGGCTTTGAAAATCAGACCAACACATATTACCAGCTGTCCATTATCACAAATATTTAGCTTGACTATGAATGATGGAAACAAACAAAAGCAATCTCATGAAAATAATATGTGCCTCTCTGGGTAGAATGCACTTTTAAGGGAAACCAGTGAGAAATATTGCCTAGCACTGAAGTCTGTAGTCATACTCACCCTTTCCCTCAAGATTGTCATTACCTAACCTACTGGCATGGAAAAAAGGTTAATGTTCGTTGACTGCTTAACAAACTTAAAATCTGATTAAGGCAACTATGAATCACATCAACTAAAGTAAGATACTTAGAACTAGGATTGAAATTTGGGATCCATGTAAAAGATTCCACAAAGATTACTTAAACCTCAAATCTTATTTTAAAAATATCTTTAAGCAGAAATAGGAAATCTCTTTGTTCATTCTATTTCAATTCAATTCACTAAATAACTGAAGAAATCTACGAGCAACTGACAGTTGCCTGATCGGTGCAAACATAAACGTTTGCGTAGGGATTAATTTTATTCTCAGTTTAAAATCAGCAGTGTTATTATTTTTTTTAACTGAAAAAATAGGTTTACTTCATTGGTTCCTCCCATTATCAGGGCTGGTAAAAAGAAAAAAAAGACTAACGTGCTTTCTAACAAAACACACGGGATTGCAGCACTGCCTGCAAAGATGGGCGCAAGAAGCTCATCACTTTCTGTTAAGAACTTGTGATTTTTCTGCTCCACCTTGTGGCCATAATGCAACCACTACATGTGAAAGTTCAAGGCTTTTCTCTGAGCTGGTCAGGGCTTCTAAATAGCCGCATTGCGGGAACCCGCCTCTACACAAACGTGTAGAAAATGGTGTCTTGCTTTGTAGCCGGAGATGGGAAACAAACTTGCCCTTTTTCCTACGTCCTCCCCCATTTCCTTCATTCTTTAATTCCTAATCCTCAGGCCCGCCCACCCACGGTGCCCCTAGGGTCTTTTCGCTGTTTGACCTCCGCCTCACCCAGCATCCGGTTGGTCGCTCCCCCTTCCCCACCCGCCGCCCTCCCTCGGGGTCCCTGCCCGTGCCTCGACCCCCGCAATCCCTGCCGCGAGGGCCCGCCCCCTCCGCCGGCAGCCAATGGCGGCGCGGCCCCGCCCCGTCCCGCCCCTCCCGCCGCGGCCCAAGCTGGTTTGGGCCTGGGCTGCGAGACCCTGAGACCCTTGGCTCTTCTGCTGGGGTTCGGCAGGCGCGCGCCCAGGAGGCACGCGGCTCGGCCTCGGAAGCCATGGACTCGCAGGGGCTGAAGGTGAGCGGGCAGGAGCTGGCCGTGTGTTGCCGTGGGGGGTGCCGGGGTTGCAAGGGGCCGGGGGGCGTGGGGAGCTCGCGGGCCGACGTGGCTAGGCCGTTGTTACCCTGCGGTGCCTGCCGCCCCCGCTGGCTAGGTGCCCCCGCCTGGGGTGCGGGCCTGTAACCTACATCACCTGCTCTCCCTGCGCGGGCCCTGCTTTGGAATCTTGAGGTCTGGGCAGCCTTCCCCGCGCGCTGCTTTCCGAATTGCTGTTAGTGTGCTTTTCTCACCCTGTTGGTCTTGTTTACTTTTACTTTTGTACTCTGTTTGCTCGGAAGGTTTGGTCAACATAGGACACCTAGTGCGTCTCCCGGGTGCAATTTTTAAGGACTTACAGCAAACTGGTGCCAGCTGCCCCCGTGAGACGGTAAAAGGAGCACGGAAAGATGATATGAAATCAGTTAAAGACATAGGCTTGAAAATGGAGGAGTATTTTAGGGTGATGGTCTTCTCTGTTTATCACTGATGCATACGTTCAGCAAATATTTAATGATGGTCCACGTAAGAAATGATATGAAAACAAAGACATGAGACTTGAAAGTAGAAGAAGTTACTTTTTAGGATGATTATCTTCTCCATTCATTTGTTCACTGATTCCCTTGTTCAACACATATTGATGGAGGGCTCACTGTTTGTCCACTGGAGCTGGAGATAGTGATGAACAGAACGGAACAGTCCCCGCCTTCACAGGGACTGTGAATTTATAATCTAATGTTGGCGAAAACCTTAATTAAATTAATTCAACAAATGTTTACTGAGTGCCTCCCATGTGTCTGGCACTATTCTAAGCGTGAAGATAATAAGCCCTGCAGTTTAATAAAGCTAAGAAAAACCCTCCCAAACCTTTCTACATTTGAGGAGGGGGAGTCAGTCGGTAAACAGGTAAATGCAATGCGTACCATGTTAGCCGGTGATGAGTGGTTGGAGGACAGTTTGGCAGTGATGGGGGTGCTGGAGTGTCTTTTGCTTTTTTGCCTGAAGTTTTACGTGATCTTCCTGTGAAGCCTTCCCTCATCCCCTTAAGTATTTTCATCCCCTTAAATTTATCCTTTGTACTGCCACCCAAATGAACTTTTTAATAAAAACGCTTTCATGCTAAAAACTGTGATTTAACTCCTCATCTCTTAGAGGATCAACTCAATAGGAGGCCCTTCTTGACCCTAGCTTTCTTCTAACCTTGTTATCCAATAATCCCTGTTCTACTTAACGTTCTAGAACAGAAGTCTTAAGTAGAACAGCAAACTTTAAAGGGCCAGGTGGTACATATTCAAGCTTTATGGGCCATAGGGTCTCTGTGGCATCGAATCTGCCATCGTATCATGAAAGCAGCTATAGACAATACTTAAGCATGGCTTTGTTCCAATAAAACTTTACTTACGGACACTGAAATTTGAATTATTTGAATATAGCTCCCTGTGCTATACAGTAGGAACTTGTTGTTTATCCATTATCTCTATAATAGTTTGCATCTGTTAACCCCAAATTCCCAATCCCTCCCTACCCCACCCCCCCTCCCCCTTGGCAACCATCAGTCTCTCTGTGTCTTAGTCTGTTTTTGTGTCATAGATAAGTTCATTTGTGTCATACTTTAGATTCCACGTATAAGTGATATCCTACGGTATTTCTTTCTTACTTCACTTAGTATGATAATTTCTGGTTGCATCCATGTTGATGCAAATGGCATTATTTCATTCATTTTTATGGCCGAATAGTATTCCATTGTGTGTGTGTGTGTGTGTGTGTGTGTGTGTGTGTACACACACACCACATCTTCTTTATCCATTCATCTGTCAATAGACATTTAGGTTGTTTACATGTCTTGGCTATTGTAAATAGTGCTGCTGTGAACATTGGGATGCATGTATCTTTTTGAATTTTCTCCGGATATATGCCCAGGAGTGGGATTGCGGGATCATATGGCAACTCTATTTTTAGTTTTTTGAGGAACCTCCATATGGTTTTCCATAATGGCTGCACCAATTTTATTCCCACCGACGGTGTTGGAGGGTTCCCTTTTCTCCACACCCTCTCCAGCATTTGTTATTTGTAGATTTTTTAACGATGGCCATTCTGACCGGTGTGAGGTGATACCTCATTGTAGTTTTGATTTGCATTTCTCTAATAATTAACGATGTTGAGCATCTTTTCATGTGCACTTTGGCCATCTGTATGTCTACTTTCGAGAAGTGTCTATTTAGATCTTCTGCCCATTTTTTGATTGGGTTGTTGGGCTTTTTTTTCTTTTCCTGAGTTGTTTGAGCTGTTTGTATATTTTGAAAATTAAGCCCTTGTCAGTTACATCATTTGCAAATATTTTCTCTCACTCCATAGGTTTTTTTCATTTTGTTTGTGGTTTCCTTTGCTGTACATAAGCTTTTAAGTTTGATTAGGTCCCATTTGTTTATTTTTGCTTTTAATTCTATTACCTTGGGAAACTGACATAATAAAACATTGGTATGATTTCTGTCAGAGAATGTTTTGCCTTATGCTCTCTTCTAGGAGTTTTATGGTGTCATGTCTTAATATTTAAGTCTTTAAGCCATTTAGAGTTTATTTTTGTGTATGGTGTGAGGATGTGTTCTAACTTCATTGATTTACATGCGGCTGTCCAGCTTTCCCAGCATCACTTGCTGAAGAGACTGTCTTTTCTCTATTGTATATTCTTACCTCCTTTGTGGAAGATTAATTGACCCTAGGTGCGTGGGTTCAAATAGTCTTTAGATTCTAGTCTCAGTTGAAAATTTTAAGCTTTTCTGGGACAGGAATCATATCTTATTCATCTTCATGTTCACCGTACCTAGCCCAGTGCTTGGCACTCGTAGCAGTCAGTAAATGTTTGTTGGATTCAACAACCTAACCTGAACCAAGGCAGTGGAAATAGGTGCAGGGAGTGGGAAGCAGACTAGAACAACAGAAGAACCTACTGACTGGTTAGACTTATGGGGACTGTGCAAACAGGAAGAGAGGATTCCTGACGCGATGTCTGGCTTGGGTTTTGGGGAAATTGAAATAGGAATCTGGAGCTGCGATGAGAAGTCTTGGCTGGACACGTGTTTTTTTTTTTTTTTTATATCATCAACATTTGGGGTTTGGAGGAACTTTTTTTTTTTTTGAAATAGGAGTTTTACAGTATGATATCTCAATCCTTACAATGACCTACAAATGACTACCAGCATTTTACAAAAGAGCAAAACTGAGCGGCTATAAGATGGACAGGAAATTTGAAAACAGGTCTGTCCTTTTTATGATACCATGCCACTGCCTTTTAGGAGAGTTATAGGTGCTTAGTGATACTAAACGCTGGACAGAAGTCAAGTAAGATCATATTAAAAGTGTCCTTAGTTGTGGCAAATTAAGAAGTCATTTGCAACCTTAGGGAAAGGGCTCTGGAGGAAAACTGCACTTTCCTGAGGTGTGCTGCGGGGGTCTTGGAATTGGTGTCCAGATCACACTTTGAAGAAACAGTGGCTGAGAAGGGACTGGAGAACAGTAACCACAGGAGGGAAGCAGAGTAAAAGTTGGAGGATGTTTGCCAGACTGTTCTAGAGAAGCACATGGACTGTAGCCCTCCAGAAACAATGGACTGTAAAAAAAAAAAAAAAAAAAAGCTGCTCAGACACTCATTTTAATCCTGTCAATCAGTGCTTCATCGATATTTCTTGCTCCTGCTGAACCAGCTGAAGAGTCAGACTAGGGAGGTATGGGATGGCCCGAATTGGTTTGTGGGAGTGAATCAGGTATATCACGGTGATGGTGAATATGGCTTCCCTCTTTGATTAGGTTAGCAACTAAGCCTTAGACGTGATCCTGAGAAAAATGGTGAAAAGCGTAGATCCAATTAATCAGAACTTTGTATCTCCTGATACTAGTTTTCTGCTTCATGTATAAATAATATAATTTTGAAAAAAGCCTAGTGATAGTGATTTCCATTAAAAAATAGATCCTTTGTTTTACTGACAGTTATTTGTTGTGGAACTCAGAAAACAAGATAACCTTTGACAATCAATTGCTGAGTTTAATTGGTCATTACTTTGTGATGCTATAAAAACAAAATAGAAGGGTTTTTGTTTTTAAAAGAAATCTGGTCTGGCAGTGGAAGCCTCTTGTCTTTTTTTTTTTTAATTCCTGCTTTTTGTCTGCTTTCCCGTTTTCTAAAACCTTAAGAAAATGTGGGGAAAGGAAAGAGGTGAAAATACCCTGACTTCAGTATTGTTAAGAAATAGTTTAGGAAAAAAAAGATTGAAATTATTAGAAAACATTGAGTTATTTCAGTAATTTTGTGTTCACTGTGTTCTACATTCCTTAAGTGCTAGCCTTTAACAGTATTTAAGGAAGTTGGAAGAAAAAAATACGTTATCGAAGTTTTAGATTATTCAAGATCTTAGGTTAATATCTGCTTAGAGTATTTCAGAACATCAGAATCTCTTTTAACATTTAGTCTTTATTTCCTCTTAGACTTTGATTAATTACTATTGTCAAGAGAGATATTTCCATCATGTGTTACTTGCTGCCAGTGAGGGAACTAAGAGGTATGGCAGTGATCCCGTCTTCAGGTTTTATTATGCCTATGGTACATTAATGGAAGGTATGTGCTAATTATTAAACATTTCCATAAGTTTTAAATTCTTGTTTTGCACAAAGAACAATTTTCACTTTGTAATTTTGATTTTCAGGTAAAACTCAAGAAGCTCTTCGAGAATTTGAGGCTATTAAAAATAAACAAGATGTATCACTTTGTTCTCTAATTGCATTAATATACACTCATAAAATGAGTCCCAATCCAGGTACAGTATTTAAGTACAATGCTTAGACAGTTTTTTCTACTCAATTCATTTTGATTTTTCTCAATCACCTTAACATTCAGTCTAATCATACTGTATTATGTATTACCTGTAGATACTATTTGTCATAGTTGTTTTATCTTCCTGACAAGACTAAGTTTATCAAGCATGAGAAAAATGGGTCTTCTGTTGCTTTCATATTCCTTATATCCTATGGCAGAAGTTTCATTAGTATGTAGGGATTGTTTGAATTAATGTAAAGGTGAATAAATATTAGCAATGGTTAAACCAAGAAAGGACAGCTCAAAACAGGTATATACATAAATTACTCTGTAGCAACCAACTTTACCACTTGTTTTGTGCATATATAGCTACATGCAGTTTCTCTCTTCTACTATATCTTGAGGTTCTTAAAAGCCTTTACATCCCCCAGGGGGGCTAGCTCTTTGGAAGACATTCAGTAAATTTTTATCCAGTAGTAGGTTGGGAAATATGATTAAATTAAAGAAGGAACTTTATACATAAACCAGCAGTTAAAATTGTGTGAACTGTCTTAATACATAGCATATCTTAATGGCTGAGGCAGAACAGTATTGGAATTATAGGTAATAAAAAAGAAATTGTATTGTATTCATCCATATATATCCAGTAACAGCTAATAGCATTGTAAAAATAGATCTTGTTTCAAATAATTAAACAATTACCAAATGTCATAAATTTTTTTAAATATTAAAAACAGTTTTTTTTTAAGCAAAGTATCACTTACATCCTTCACCCACATATACTTGTACAAATAAATAAAAAGTTATTTAAAACACTAATATGTTTAGTTCATAAACAAATCTACGACTAAATGCTTTCTAAAACTTTTAAGAAAGTGCGGGGAAATGGCATGTACTGTTTATCCATAGGAGTAGGCTGGGAAGACTGTGGAAATGGGGACTTGATCTTCTCAGACAGGAAAACTCGATGGGCAAATATGTGGAAATGGTTCAGGATTAGGTTCATCTCTGGATCCCCTTCCTTTATGTTCCAGCAGAGGTGTGTGTAGCTGGAGCAGAGAATTGGTGTAGGAGAGCTGTAGTCAGTAAGCCTTTAAAAAAAAAAAAAAAAAGAGAGAGAGAGAGAAATTAACAAACTGTTTGCTTCCTAGAATCAAGTTTTTATTTAATTGGTTACTCCCAAGAGTACTGGTTCTGTTAGAGAATGTGATTTCCGGGATTGTTTAGAGACACCTGAGTAGTCACTCCACTTTCCTCCATAATAATGCTGAGTGCGCTTGAGTTCAGGAGAGGCCCAGATGTCTGTCTGTCTTGCCTAGGAAGAGCCTACATTGTTCTCGTGCATTCTTCCTGAATGCTAATGTAAGCCCTGTTTATTAAAGGGCTGTGATGCATTAAGAACTTGAGCTGATATCTGGAAAGAACTAGTTTTATGTAGACTATCACAGCTAGCTGATGCCCCACTAGGGACTTGACTGGGCAGGAAGGTACAATGCCTGCTCCTGCCTCATAAGTTCTGTTTCTGTATCATGCCTATTTAGTGAGAACTTCTGAAGGTGTTGCAGTGGGTGTGCTGTAGGCAGGGCAGAAGGGGTCCCTTGCCAAGCAATCTCTAGCCCTCCAGAGTACAATTTTGTTTCCTAAACTCGTAAAGTTGTACCTTGGTAATTCCACATTTAAATTTAAATTTGTATCCTTAGAGTTAAAAGGAGGAGTCACGTACCTTTCCTTGGTAGCCATTACCAGAAAGGTAGTCTGTTAGAATCTCAGTCCTCAACTTTGACATTTCTCCTTTCTGTTGGCTAGCTGATCCACATTTTGATTCGACCTGGGATTTGGATCTAACTGACAGTTGTGTCCCAAGCATTTACATAACAGGTTAAATAGAAGTGATTAGAGTTCTAGGCGTAGACCATCTTTTTAAGGGAGCAGTCAAGCAGTCAGTATTAACTATATAAGTAGTAATTATACTACCTTTCATTAACCCGTGACAGCAGCCTGGCTTGGTTATATATTTTAGAATTGGATTAGGAAGTAGGGTAATTTGACTCCTAGTTCTGAATTTGCCCCTAATAATTGTCTCATTTTAGAATCATTGCCAACTTTTTCATCTTAGTATTTAAAAAAATATTTGCATATATAGCCTTTATGTCTTGAGAATGACATGAACTATAGAACTGTAGTGTGGTCACAGTGGTCATTAGCCACAGGTGGCTGTAGAGCACATGAAATGTGTCTCGTTTGAGGACATGAGTTTTAAATTTTAATTCTAATTAATTTACTTTAAAATTTAAAACTGATGCTTGATTCAGTTGGAAAAATTATGTTTAGAACAAGTATATGATTCTGCTTTTTCCAAAATAAATTTTATGAAATCTCACTATAAAGATTTGCTGAAGAAAATTTCACATCTTAATTGAGATGTGCTTTGTGTAAAGTGCACACCAGATTTTAAAGATTTAGTAAGACGAAAAAAAAGAAAAGTATCTTCTTAATAATTTTCAAATCAATTATGTGTTGAAATGATAAGTTGGATATATTGGGTTAAATAAAATATATTATTAAAGTGAATTTTACTTGTTTCTACTTCTTTGATGTGGCTACTAGGAAATTTTAAATTACACATGTGGCTTGCATTTTATTTTTATTAGCGCTGCTGTAGAGAGAAGAACTATATTCTCTGCTGTTAGTTATCTGACCTATTATAAACTCTAAATCTAGAATTTAACTTTCACTTAATGTCTTTTTTTCCTTCTCCCAGATAGAGAAGCTATTCAGGAATCAGATGCCAGAGTGAAGGAGCAGCGTAAAGGAGCTGGACCAAAAGCTTTGTACCATGCAGGCTTATTTTTGTGGCACATTGGTCGTCACGATAAGGCGAGAGAATACGTTGACCGAATGATCAAAATGTCAAATGGTAGTAAAGAGGTAGCTGGTTTTCTTATTTTGAAATACTAACATTAACGGAAGCTTATGTTATTTATATAAAAGCTTTGTTATTGCCCACTCTATTCTCATTTTATAAATAACAGCCTTATTTTAATATTTTATTATTTTATAAAATTGGTTCTCTAAGCTTGTTTTTTTAATGTTATTTATTAACTCTTGACAAGAGCTCTCCCTGGTTCCTTCCCTCCCTTCCCTCCTTTTCTTTTTCCTTCCTTTCCTCCCACTCTCCTTATTGAACTGCTCTAGGTACAAGGCACCATTATTTGCACTGTTAATAATAGAAAGATAAAAAATACATAAACTTTACTTTCATGAATGGATCATCTAGCAGTGTTACAGAGCACACACCCAATTAACATTGTGAGAAAATGGACAAATGGAATGAGAGAAGTGTGATTAAAATGTGCAGGAAAATAATAGTTAACATTTATTGATCATTTACTTCGTGCTAGGCACTATTTTATGTACTCATGGAGAGATCACATCGATAACTGTTAGGCGAATGAAGAAGAATTTCTTGAAGGAAGTAGCATTTGAGCTAAAACCTGAAAGATGGATAGTTTCCACAGGCAAAGATTATGGAAAAGGGAAGTAGGTACTCCCAAGGTGGGAGATAATAGATAGAAAGGAGAAGAACAAGGAGACATGTAGGTCTGCGTACAGTGAGAACCTCACACCTGATGGGAATACAGGGTACAGAGAAGAAGAGGGTGGAAGAAAAGGTTGGAAAAGTGGGTTGGGACAAATTGAAGGATCTTGATGGCTAGGTACAAATACTTGTATCTAATTTAATATGCACTGAGGGTCATTGAAGAGTTTTAATCATGTCAGTGATGTTATTAAAGTGCAAATTCAGAAGGTGAATTTAGCAAAGGTTTATAGGATGAACTGACCTGGGAAGAAACCAGAATGTAGGCCCCCAAAGATAGTACTTTCTGACAGGAGGCTTTAAGGGCCTACACTAAAATACTATTCAGTGTATCAAATTCAGGTAAGAATTTGAGAATTATCAAATACCCACAGGACTTTTCAACTTATTATAAGTATTGGGGGGAAAGATATTGAGGTGTCAGATATCAAGGATGTCTCTGAGGTTTTAAGCCTGGACAATTCAGAGACCAGTTAATGTGACTAGAAAATACTTTGGGATGAGAAGGTAATCTTGGAGGGAGGTGATGTGTTTGGTTTTAGACATTCTATATTTCAGGCTCTGACAGAACAGTGAGATGGAGACAGTAGATGAGCTTCTAGAAAAAGAAGAGAAAAAATTAGAAAAGGTATTGGACTAGAAATAAAGGTTGGGAATCATCCACACAGTTGAAATGATTCAAGAAAGTACAGTGATCTAATGAGTAGAAATAACATTGTTTAGGTTTTTTTTTTTTTTTTTTGCGGTACGCGGGCCTCTCACTGTTGTGGCCTCTGCCGTTGTGGAGCACAGGCTCCGGACGCGCAGGCTCAGCGGCCATGGCTCACGGGCCCAGCCGCTCCGTGGCATGTGGGATCTTCCCGGACCTGGGCACGAACCCACATCCCCCGCATCGGCAGGCGGACTCCCAACCACTGCGCCACCAGGGAAACCCTGTTTAGGTATTCTTACCTGTCCTTTCAGGTGAAATATAGGGAAGTAAATATGATCTTAGTTAAAGATTTATAAGGTTTGTTAATTAACCTAGAAATTTTTTGACAGACGAGCAGATTTCATAATTTTTTATTTGGCATTAAAAAGAAAAATAATCAACATGTATTCATCTTCTTTCTAATCCTATAAACCTTACAGTCCGTTGGCTCACTAACATTTCTGAAGGTAAACATTCATGGTTTCTTCATTTTTTAATTTCTGAGGCCATTTTATCCTTTCATTTGAAGCTCACTGGACTAGTCAAAGAGATTGAGATAGTTGCCAAATTATCTTAGTTTTTAATAAATGTGAAGCAAAGCACTTCTTTTTTCCCATCTTAGTTCATTTGGTCTATTTCCCCAAAAAGAGGTAACAAATTCTTATTTATGTATTGAATTACATGTTTAGTAGTTATTAGTAATTTATTAGCAAAGCCCCATGTAGGAATATTGGTTATTTAGTACTAAGGGAATATTTTACAAGCTTCTTAATATTAACCACAGTAGTAATCTTAAAGGCTGAAATTCATAATAGTTCCAAGACTGTAGGCTAGCAAGGGTTTAAAAGTGATTTTATTGCAGTCTTATTTTTCATAACATTATTTGATAGACTGATTTTTGTTACTAATTACAAATAAGAATGATGCTTAGTTTAACTTCTTCATCAACATTTATTTCATTTCCAAAAAAATGAAAATTTAGAATTATTCATTTTACAGGGACAGGTTTTGAGAGCATGGCTTGATATTACAAGAGGAAAAGAACCTTACACTAAAAAAGCACTAAGGTATTTTGAAGAGGGATTACAAGATGGAAATGATATTTTTGCTCTGCTGGGTAAGGTGAGTTGGTGTCAGATTAATAAAATGATGTTTTAAAATTTATTTGTAATATATATGAAACCCAACAAAATGAAGTAGCTCAAAAAGATAGGTTTTATGTTACTTTTATCAACTCTCAACTGCAGGAGGGACTTGCGTTTGTATGGGACGATGAACGTAAGCTAGAGAAAAGTACTCCCTGCCAAATTCCTGAATCCTGGATCAGTTTTAATTCTTTTTGTTGTTGCTGTCGGCAGTTGTGGTGGTTCCTATATTATTTACTCACCAAACATCTATGATGTATCTAATTTGTGTGAGGCATCCCTCTACATACTAGGGATACCCTAAGCAAAATAAAACCTCTTGCTTTTATGGAGCTTATGTTCTACTGGTGGAGACAGACAATAAAAGTAAGTGAATTGTATGGTATATTAGAAGGTGGTAAGTACAATGGAAAAATAAAGCAAGGAAAGAAGAAGTACAACTGGGGTATGAACTTGCAGTTTTAAATGGTCAGAGAAAGTGACATTTGAGCAAAGACATGTAGGAGGTGAGGGTTAAAGCCCTGTGGGCACCTGGGGAGAGCATGCATTACAAATAGGGGAGTAGAGAGTTTATATACGTTAAGCATGTTGAAGGCATTGCTAGGAGGCCTGGAGACTAAAGCAGAATGAGTGAAGGGGAGAAAAGTGAAGGCTAGAGGGAGAGAAGGTGAGTGTCAGGGCAGGTGGGCATGGGGGGGGAATGAGGAGAGACTGGCTGATTCTGTAAAGCCCTTGGCTTTTGCTTTGAACCAGATAGATGAGCAGCCAATGAAAAGAGAAATAACATGATCTAACTTAGATTGAGAGGGATGACCAAGTGGCAGTGTCATTAGAAATCATTGGTGAGTAGAAATGTTTAATTTGGACTTTTTCTTCAATTCCATGGATGCCATCTGAATGCCTTAAATTAAAAAAAGATCATTTTTTATTTCAGCAAAAAGAATTAAATTTATATTAGGAAAACAGTCTATTAAATTAGCAGTAATCTGGTGTGGGGGGATAAAAAAGAAAGAGAGGATTATTGGTGTCTTGGCTATTGCCAATGTCCCTATATTGCTCTTGTCAATTTCCCTGGCTAGCGAGCTTGTTCAGATGTTTGCCACCAGTACAACTAGTATTCGTGCTGCTTGGACTCAGGTTTTGCCTAATGGCACTGCTAGAGGTTATGGGAATTTAGCAAATTTTTAAAGAAGTTTTTCTTGATCGTTTCTGCTCCCCTCTGTTCCTTAAAGAAAAGCTAGTAGGTAATCTAAGGTAGGGCTATTTCAAGTGTCAATATAAGCAGCTTAGGAAGGATTTACCTTTTTCCTCTAATACTTTAGACTGGTTTAAATTCTTTTTCTGATATAACCCATTCCAATTATGTATTTATTTTTCAGTTCATTCAGCAAGAGGCTTGCATTAGTTGAATTCCAACTAGGAATGATATGAACCAATTATATAGCAAATTTAGTTTCATTTAATATAGTATGTTGCATTTATATGGGAGGTGATGGTCTAAGGAAGTATTAGATGTCTATTTGCATGATTTTGTTATTTTATGTTACTAGCTATTTAGGCAGATTGCAAAGGCATATATATTTTTAAAAATTATCTGCATTAATCTTTTTTGCTGTTATTGTCCACTGTTGAGAAATTTAAATAATAATTTATTTTGACATAGTGGCATCTTTGGATGGTTCTCGTACTTTCCTTTAATTATATGGGAACATAATCTCAAACTGGTTTCGGGAATATATTGCAGTTTTACTGTACATCTGTTGAGGCTGGATGTTCATTTTGAACTGAGATATTCTAGGACTAAATTTATTCCTAAAGGATATTCAGAAACACATTTTTAAAAATCTGACGTATGATAAATATGCCTCATCATCTGTTCTTAAAGCACTTACTATATTTATAGATTTATATTTTCTGACTATGAAAGTAGTACATGTACATTGTAGAAAAATTTTAGAATACAGTAATATCTGAATTAAAAATAAATATCACCATTGGAGATAACCAGCTAAACTATTATATTGTAAATGACATCTCTTCGTGTCAGTAAATATCGATCTGATCTACAAATTAACATAATGAGTTTTAATGGCCACCTAAAATTTTATTAAGTAAATATGCTATCATTTAATCCTAGGTGGCCATTTCCGGTTATTTTAATTTTTTCTATTATAAATAGTTCTGCCATAAATATGCTTCTTTTTGGTCTTATCCATTTATGTCCTTAAGATAATTCATAGGAGTGAAAATATTGAGGTAGTTTTGTACTTTATTTTGCTGATTCTCTAAAATCTTCTTTAGCCTGAAAGTAATTTTTTAAAAAAGATACAATATCAAAAAAAAAAAAAGATACAATATCTGTTAGTTTTAAATGCTACTTGCAAATATCCTGGAAATATTTTATTCTAAAAGGTAGTTTTTCTGTTATAAATAGAAGCATTTCTTATGATGTTTCTAAAAATATTTCAGAATTTTCATCCTGTAGTTATATTTCTCAGTTATTTAAAAGTGGATTTTTTTTTTTTCTTTTTTTTGCGGCACGCTGGCCCCTCACTGCTGCGGCCTCTCCCGCCACGGAGCGCAGGCCAAGCGGCCACGGTCCACGGGCCCAGCCGCTCCGCGGCACGTGGGATCCCCCCGACCGCGGCATGAACCCGCGTCCCCTGCATCGGCAGGCGGACTCCCAACCACTGCGCCACCAGGGAAGCCCCAAAAGTGGATTTTAAAACAGTCACTTATAAAATATTTTTATTCTGTGATGTTTTAAAATTTTGTTTGATTAAAACTTATTTTGTTTTTCTGATTATAAAAGTGAAAACTATTTCTTACAGAAAGGTCAGAAAATAAAAATATAGAAAATGTTAAACACTAGAATTCTACCTCTTCCAGGGTAACTGCTGTGAGAACCTTAGTATATATGATCACAGTTTTGATGTCACTTTTTTCTTTTTTCTCCCATTAGGCACAGTGCCTTGAGATGCGCCAGAATTATTCAGGTGCTCTGGAGACTGTGAACCAGATAATCATGAACTTTCCAAGTTTCCTTCCTGCTTTTGTAAAGAAAATGAAACTACAACTAGCCTTGCAGGATTGGGACCAGACGGTTGAGACAGCACAGAGGTTAAGTAGAAAAAGATGTCACAAGTATCTTTGGATCTGGTTGTAATTTTGAGAAAAAAAATCTATGTGTATTTTTTTCTGATAAGGTTTTTTTAATTTGAATTTTTCAAACAATATAGAATTGAGGAAAACCTTAACGTTGCATTGTTTTTAAAGGCTGAATTTATAGATTTACGTAAATATCTGGGTAGCTATTCTAAAAGACTCTTATATGCAGAAAGACAAATATCCCTGACCTCATGAAGCTTATATAATAAGCAGAACAAGTAAGAAATTATGTAGTATGTTAAAAAGTTATAAGTGCCATGGAGAAAAAATAAAGCCGGAAAGTGAACTAGGGACCGACGGGAGGGGCTTCAATTTTATGGGTTGTCAGGGAAGGCCTGTAAGAAGATGGCATTTGACAGAGGGAGCCAGCTTGCAGACATCCCAGGGAAAACTGCAGTAAGAAGCAAATGCAAGTGCAGAGACCCTGAGGCAAGAGTACGTGGCATATGGTTAAGGATGGGAAGGAGCAAGATGACTAGGCGGTGACGTCAGAGCACAGGGTCTTGTTGGTCACGGTAAAGATTTTGGGTTTTCTTAAGTGTGAAGGCATTGGAGGGTTCCCTGTCTCCCTTCTTCCCTTCCTGCTTTGTTCCTCTTTCTCCCCAACAACCCCCTCCTCTTTTTGTTCTTGCTAATAAATAAGTTAAAGAAACCAGTATTTTTATCCTACAGGTTTTGAATGATATGAATTGTATTGATTGTATGCCATAACTGTGTAGCTTATTGCGTATTCTCAGTATTTCTAATAAATTGGTGATGGATCTAGAGACTTGGTTAGATTCACATTCACTGTTTCTTTGTTTGGCAGTTAATTCATAAGTGCTGATGTGTTCTTCCATCAAAGAGACATAACCTAGGCTTGTCTCTCTTTTTTGTGGTATTAGCAGCAGTTCGAGCTCAATACCTGGGTACTTGGTTTAGGATTACAGTATGGTTATGTCATTCTTTCTGCATTTCTTAGCTAGAATCCTCCTATAAAGAAAAACTTCCAGCCTGCTGATTGGTTATCTAGTGTTATAGTTCATGTAAGAAAAGTTGGATAAATGCTTGAGTCTCTTCCCTTATTTCCAGGTTTCAGAAACAAACAAAAAAGGCCCCTAGCATCCCTAGCATTCTCCATTGGTGATTGATAGTGGTTTGGGTTTGTTTGTTTATATGACATGGATTAAACTTGAGTGTTTCTTACCATTTTGGTTATTATAATTGCTCAGATTGAGTTATCTTTGGCCATTAGTAGCTTCTTCAAGTTAGTTCTTGAGTCTTTTTTGACATGACCCTAGTAGTCTTTGATAGTTTCCTTACTATTTGGTATGACAAGATATACCAGGGTTATTTTGTGTATTTACTGCCCTGTTCAGTTATCAGCCATGGTCCAGGGCAATCTAATTCCTTTTACTGAGAAATGGTATTTGGAGACCACAATTTGGGTATAAGTAACTTTCTGATGTTTATATTTTTCCAGATTTCCTCTCTAGGCACTGTGTGGGGGGGGATGGGAGTGGGAGGTATCCACATAATGTATAAATATATGCATATATCTTGGGGGGCATTTAAAAAATGAAAAATAGACTTGTTATATAGCTTTTAAACTTGATTTTTCTTTAACTTAGTATTTCATGGATACCCTTTTATGTTTATTAACAATGAATAGCATCTATAAAGTGAACATAAATATAGTTTATTTTATCTTTCTCCATTGGTAGGCATGTTTCTAATTTTTTGCTGTTCTAAATATTTGCAGTGAACACACACACACACACACACACACACACACACACACACACACACACA
>NW_021703772.1:65841898-65982529 GCF_005190385.1 Monodon monoceros
CACACACACACACACACACACACACACACACACACACACACACACACCCCTTTATACACATATAGGAGTATTTCTGAAGGATGGTTTCCCAAATGAGGGATTACTAATTTAAAGGGAATTATATTTTTTTAGGGTAAGCTAAGCTCCTATAAAAAGTAGATCCAAACATATGTTTTAACACAGTGAGCTTGTTTTTTGGTCACATGTAACTGTTTTGAGTGGGTGTAAGATTTGATCAGGCAGCCTTCTTCCACACTGTCTTCAAGGGACCCAAGCTCTCCATCTTGCAACTCTGCCATTTCCTAAAACCTCATGACATCGGTGTCCAGCTGGTAAGAGGGGAAAGAGTGTAGAGGAGTCATTCCACTTTTCTCAAAAGCCCAGGCCCAGAAATGCCATAAACTGCTTCCTCTCACATTGGCCATGGCTACCTGCAGAGATGGCTGGGAAGTGCTGGCTAGCCCTGAGCCCAAGCAAATAAGGGGAGGGTGGACTTGAGGAGAGATTGCAGCCTCTGCCTCAGGTATACACATTTGACATTTTGATAAACGCTGCCAAATTGTTCTTGTAAGAAATTATACTAAGATTCTCATTAGTAGTCTACTGCATGCCCACCCCCCATCCTTACCAATTCTGGCTATTGTCAATGTGGGGTTTTTTATTTGTTTTTTAAACAATCTGGTAGAATAAGAATGGTAACTTATTTTTATTTTCATTTCCTTGATCATGTTGCCATTGAGCATCTTTTTTATGCTAAAAGCTATTTTTTTTTCTGTATATTGACTGGTTCTTTTTTTCTTTTTAATGGGATCTGTTCTTTCTTATTAATGGATTTTTACATCTTTTAGGGGAAGTTCTCCATCATGTTTCTTTTTTGATAGCTTTTTTGGCCCTTTTGCAGTTGACTATCAGAATAACTTGTTTAAAAATAACAAAAAACTATAAGATACTGGGTTGAACTGCATTAAGTCTGTAGATTATTTGGGGAGAATTTTTTTAACCCCAAATGAGTATTATCATTAAGCAGCTATTGATCTACAGGAAACAACCACACATCTCAGGGCATGTGATACTGTGCCCTAATTTTTACTTTGGTGTGGGTCATCTAGGGTCACTGACCCGGTCCAGATGTGTGTCTGGGACTCTGCTTCAAGTTTCAGATCCAGCTGGGAGGGCGTGGCACCTCATTGCAGTTTGGACTCTGGTCCACTCGAAGGGTGTTCTTCACTGGGCTCCAGCCAAAGAACACCAGCTACCTAGAGGAAGCCCTTCTTATGGTGATAGCAGAGTTGCAGAGGACAAGCAGAAATATGCGATGCCTCTGAAACAGGCGTGGCACACCGCCATTCCTGTCCGCATCCCATTGGCCAAGAAAAATGTCCACGTTTATAGTTGGGGGCAGTGAGGCACAAGCCAGCATTTTTAGGGGGAACTGCTCAGTTACATGGCAGAAAGCATGTAATCAGGGAGAGTGAAAAAGCTGGAGCTAATAATTCAACATAGCACACCGTGCGTGATAAGAAACCTAGTGTGTTACCCCATTTATTCAGTTCCGTTTCTGAATACCCTTGATAAAGTTTTATAGGGATTTCTGTAGCTTTTGCATATTTCTTACTAAGTTTTGTTCCTATTATTAAAAGGATTTTTTAATAACATTTTCTAATTTATTTTTACCACATTGGATCTATTGTAATGTTGTGAATTCCATTAATAGAGTTTTTGATATTCAGCCCATCTTTACATTCCTGGAATTCTTGTAATAAATCTGTGTGGTCAGGGTGAATTATTCTTTTAATATACTGTTGAGTATGGTAGAATGTATTCATATCTTTTGTAAGCATATCAAAATTAAGATCCAGAGATTCTTTGGGGTTTAAATAATGAGATTGATAATTTTCATAAAGGAGATGCCACTTTACTAATTAAAATTACTTATTTAAACAGTGGAATAATAAGCAAACCAAGTTTTCAAGGCATCAAATAAAAATACATAACATTAACTGAAATTTTTTTTGCAGGTTAATGCTGCAAGATAATCAAAATGTGGAAGCACTAAGAATGATGGCCCTTTACTATTTGTGTAGGGAGGGGGATATAGAGAAGGTAAGTTGTATTGTACTATTATATTTATGTTTCCTATACTAAATATGTATTTAGTTACACACACACATGCACATACAAAAGAGCCTTGAAGTGCTGTTTTAGAATGTATGACATGGTAGTTTTTAGTTGATTCCTAGAAATATACCTTAACAAAGAGGTGGGTTTGTTAAATCACCTAGTAAAGCAAAAATATCATATAGTTAAAATTACCTATGAAAACTTTTAAAATTATTAACTACAGCATGTGCTGTTTCTATGTAAAACTCATGTGCAGTAATATATATGATTAATGTAACAAGCGATGCTGGGTATGGAAGAGAACGTACACAAAATATAATTCATAGTACTTTTACAATTTTATTGAGTTTGCATAAGTTAAATGGGCTTAGGATGAAATCCCATTGGACCTTATAAGGCACGTTTTCTCTGCTAGTGGACACATTGACTGTACACTAGATTATGGAATGCCAAAATCCAATCTGAAGTAAATAGTATTATAACAAGTGATAGATTTAGACTGGTATTTAGTCTGGTTAAATTGGATAATATGATAGTACCTAGTAAATACTTCAGTAAATACTAGAAGAATCTTAGAGGAGCAACTCTTCAGTAAATTTTCCAGGCGTTGAAATTATTTATGTCAAGTATCTGATTTTTCTGTTCTAGAAAATATTTTAAATATAAACCAGGCTATATAGGTAATCTGAGGACTGATTTCATATTATAGTAATGTTTGTAAATATGTTATCATTCATATCTCATGTGTTATGAATTAATTATTGGAGAGGGAGCTTGGCATGTATAGTTAATTGAATATTATGGGTATCTTTACCCACCCTTAGGAAACCCAAAGGTTTCCATTCAATAACAATTATTAAGGAAACACATTTTAAAATGCAGTTATTTATTTATAATTATTCACCTTTTTAGAAAAGGGCCTTTTATCCTCTTACAACATGCAAAGATCTTTTTAAATATTAATAATAATATTTATTAGTGTACATGTCATGTATTATGTTCTTTTATTCTTAGTTTATTTTTAAATAATACTGAATACTTTTTGTTTTAGGCTGCCACCAAGCTGGAAAACTTAGGAAATGCACTAGATGCCATGGAACCACAGAATGCTCAACTTTTTTATAATATCACAGTAGCCTTCAGCAGAACTGTAAGAGTGCCAGCAGAGCTCTGTTATTTGTAGCTGGAAATATAAAATTAGTCACAAATGTTGAGGCACCAAAAAGCACATGACCTAGAGTGAAAATGTGATGTGTCTATAAATATGTGATACATTCTTAAGGTAGTTCAGAGGAGATACAGTTTCCAGATATCAAGCCATCATGGAGGTATCATGGAGGAAGTGGTACCCGTGAATCCTTTAAGGATAGGGAAGTGCCTTCCAGACAAAGGAAATGGGAATCAGAGCGTAGGATTTACGACTAGGATTGTTCTTTGTTTTATGTTTTAAAAACTATTTTTTGAACGTTGTGAAGTGGGTAATAGGCTGTTTGGGTGGGGGAAGTGGTTGCTATCTTATTTTTTTATAATAATAAGGAAATGATTTTATTACAAGCACCCAGTAAAAAGGTAATTGGGAATGGAAAAGAAAAATACAGCAGAATTTTAAAATCAGTACAAGAAATGAGAGGATTGAAAAGTTAACTAGAAAAATATAAATAAGGAAAGGAGACACAGAGTAAGTAAAATAATTATTAAAATAAAGTTGAAAGAAAATAATCAAGGATATTAATTGTTAAATGACATGAATAAACTGAATTCTCTTATTTAAAAACAAAGATTGTCAGATCATGTGAAATTTAGAGGAACTGTCCCTGCCCCGCCGCCCCACTATTATGGAAGTTTGAGTTAAGGGGGGGTATTTACCTTTTTTATTTACCTACTGCCAGACACATGGTTTTTATTACTTTACAACAAATCAAACAATTTAGTAAGTAACAACTCTTCAAACTTGTTATGTTCAAAAAGTGTATATTTATTCTGACAGCATTGCCATTTCTTGAAATATTTTTGAAGGCTTTTTTTCAAGAAGATTCTAAGGCATGGTTCTCACTGGTGGTATACTTGTCTTTAGGGGTAAAGCAGATCCTTGTCCTAGCTTTTGATTCAATAGAAATATATATATTCAATAAAATATATATGTTTCTCTATATTACTCTAGATATACACACACGTATATATATATATACACACACATAAATATATATAAAACCTTAAAGTAATGATTTTCTTTTCTGATTACAGGACAATCATGAGACAGTTTGAAAAAAGAGCTCTGAATATTTTGCTTGTGCAGCATCATTAGAAGCAGTAAACTTTTCAAGATAGCTGTTTTTTAAAAGCATTACTCATAAGGTTGTTTAAATTCTGATAGGATATGAACTCTTGCTGCACTGTCTAGATAGTAAATGGAGTAGTTTTATTTTTCTTTATGAAATTATTTTATATTCTTCCTACATTCTGAATCTGTGAAATAAAAATTATTTATATGTACATTTAGAGAAAATGAATTCTTCCGAGTAGAAGTGTTTTAATCTAACTTAAATTTTTTTTTTCTTTTTAGTGTGGACGTAGTCAACTGATTCTTCAAAAAACCCAAACATTACTAGAGAGAGCTTTTAGTTTAACTCCTCAGCAATCAGAATTTGCTACAGAACTTGGATACCAAATGATTTTACAGGGGAAAGTTAAAGAGGCATTGAAGTGGTATAAGACTGCCATGACACTAGATGAAACCAGTGTCTCTGCACTAATTGGTATGACAACCATATCTTTGAGTGATCCTCATACAGATGCAAGTAATGATTGCTTTTCATACCGGCCATTAAAGAAGAAAAGACATATTTTATGGTTTTCTAAAATTAAACTGTTCACCACTGTCTACAACAGAAAAAAAAACATGTACCTTTAAGAATAAAATTTTTACTTCTTAAATACTATCTTAAGAGAATAGATTTTTATGAGATAATTCACATAAATTATGAATACTGTAGTAACTGATTTTCTGTGGGTACAAAGCTACCCATTTTCTTTTCTTTCACTCTTTCTTCTTCTGTCTTTGTTTTTAAATCTAAAACTTAGATGTATTATGGCAAAAAAAATCTTGTTTAATTTTGTTTGCGTTAGCTTGAAGTGTACGTGCGTGAAATGATGTGGATTTTTACCATTTTTGTTTATTTTATTTTATTTTTTTAGGATTTATCCAATGTCAATTAATAGAAGGGCAACTACAAGAAGCAGATCAGCAGTTAGAATTCCTTAGCGAAATTCAGCAGTCTATTGGAAAATCGGCGGTATAGTATTTTATTTTATCAGATGGTAGATCCTAGCTACTATTTATAAAATATGAAATTTTTAATGTCTTAATATTTAGTAATGGTTTTAGAAGACTATTGTACACTAATTTTAATATGTAATTACATTTATTAATTTACCTCTGTGCATAATTAGACTTAAGATTCTAAAAATCCGTCCAAGCTAATAATTTAAGTTTGAACAAATACTGTACATAAACAGCACTTCATATTCTTTTGAAATCTAAGTAGAAATAAATGGCTTTATAACTGCATGGAGTAATTTATGAAAACTACCTATTTTCCAGGAATTAACCTATTTACATGCAGTTCTTGCTATGAAGAAAAATAAACGACAAGAAGAAGTTATTAATTTGTTAAATGATGTCCTAGACACTCATTTTTCACACTTAGAAGATTTACCTCTTGGAATACAGTATTTTGAGAAGTTAAATCCTGATTTCTTGCTAGAAATTATTACAGAATATCTGAATTTCTGTCCACTGCAGGTAAGTAATTCTGGGACTTATTTTCAAGGATGCATTTACATGGTGTTTTATAAAAGATGCTAATAAATTATGTTCTACATGTTAGACTATAATCGGCATCTTAAAATGGAAGTATTTGTATCTATATTAGGTGAAATAATTTTTAATGAAACTATTTACAGTAATGACTACTATCAACTAACAAATGTGTTGGTTTACAAACATTCATTTGTAATTCATAAAATCTTAAATTTAAACAAAGTATTAGAAGTCATTTAATTTAGACACCCACCTGGTATTCTAATCTACTCCACAACATCCTCATTAAGTGCCCATCCCATCTCTGGATGCACTCAGAGATGCAGTTCGTATTGTATAACTGTGATTATTAGACTGTATTTCCTATGTTAACTCAGACTTCGCTTTATATTACAAAATTCACCCATTTATCGGTCCTTCTTCTGTTCTGGAGTGACATGGAGCAAGTCCAGCTACTTAGTCTAGGCAAGGACCATTCCTCATTCATAAAACACACCTTCAGATTTTGGAAATTAGTTTTCATGTTCCTCTAAACAATTCCAGGTTTCCAGCCATTTCTTTATTCATGACATAGTTTGAGCACGCTGGTTGTAAGCCTGAGGATGTTTTTCATTTGATCAGTGCCTCATTAAGCTCACTCTTCCAAATATGGATTTGGACTGCAAGACTTAGAAGAGATTCTTTGCTCCCTAATTCTGGATGTCCATCTAGCTTCCTTTTTGTGAATCACATTACATTATCGACCCCTATTGAATTAACTGTTAACTGAAGTCCTTAGATTGGTTATTCACTATAACTTTGGACCCAAGTGTAGGACTCTACATTTATCCCTGTGAAATTTTCTCTCTCCAGATTTATCCCATAATTCCAGATTACCTTGTCCTTTTGGATCCTGATTGTCATCTGCCTGTCTAGCTCTGAGTAGAACAAAGAATGGAGCCCTCTTTTGTATTGCCAGGGAGTTCATTCCCAGTTAATGTGGATCCATTAGTCAACACTCTCACTACAGACAGTAAGCAGATGACTTGACTTTATTATACTCAACTCACAACTCAACACAGGGATATCGTGACGGGCACTAGCAAATATTTCATTCCTAAAAGCATTCTCTCTGATTTACAGCTTCAGTAACTGTAAATGAACTTCAGTAACTGTTCATGACCTTCCCTTAGGGAACTCATGCTGCCTTTCATTGACCATCATGTCCTTTTCCAGACTTTGATGACCTGTTTTTTTTTCAACTAATCCATCTGGAATCACACCTGGGATTGATCTCATTCTCAGTCATATCTGTTTTCAGTTGCTAAGGAGTTGGAAAACATTTTTCAGTACTCATGCAGTATTTAGATTTCATTCAACAAATGCCTGCACAAGTGTGTTGCTCAGAGCTGGGGAAATAGTTTGTAAAAACAAACTACAACCCTTGCCTTCTTGAAACATGAGTACTAGCAGGAGGAGACGTAATATAATTAAGTCAATCATGTAGCGTGTTAGAATATCACAGAAGAAAATAACAGAACAGGGCAGAGGGGGTAGTAATTTTAGATAAGGTGGTCTGGGTAGGCCTCATTAAGATGGGAAAATTTGAACAAAAACTTGAAGGTTGTGGGAATATGGTATAGAGTGTTTCAGGCAAAGGGAGCTGTTGTGCAGGTGGCCCAAAGGGACACAGAGATGAGTGTGCCCAGGACAGTGTGAGGAGTTGGGGAGTAGTCACTGTGAGGTCTCAGCACAGAGACCAGTGTGGTAACTTCTCTGGCTTCAGTTCTGAGTACAGCGGGGAGCCACCAGAAGGCTTCCAGCATGATCCAGTTCAGCATTTTAAAAGGAGTCTTCTGGCAGCTCTGCCGAGAGTAAACTGTACAAGGAGCAAAAAATAACGTGTTAAATGGTAGTTGGGTCCCTAGTCCACAGACATCCTATTTTTCCATAATACAACCTTCATCAGCATGATAAGAATCTAATTAGCATTTAAAATGCTGATTTCCTGGGGAAATATCAGGAAGGCAGACCTGTCTCTCCAGCTCCGTTTCTACTTTGGCCCTTTTATATATATACTTTCTAAAATCAAACATATTATCTTAGAGATTGTCTATATAAGTCCTGGTTTTTTTCTGTGATTCACTGTGAAATTACAGTAAAAAACAATGAGTAATTCTTAGCAGTTGGCAGAGAACATTATCAGAACTTCACCCTTTTACCTATGCTTTCATTATTTTCAGTTACACTGAAGAAATAAATGTTTTAAGAATATACTCTGTACCCATTACTGTGTGAGTCTGTCATACAGAGTGAAGTAAGTCAGAAAGAGAAAAACAAATACCATATGCTAACACATATATATGGAATCTAAGAAAAAAAAAAAAGGTCATGAAGAACCTGGGGTAAGATGGGAATAAAGACACAGACCTACTAGAGAATGGACTTGAGGATATGGGGAGGGCAAAGGGTAAGCTGTGACAAAGTGAGTGACATTGACATAAATATACTACCAAATGTAGAATAGATAGCTAGTGGGAAGCAGCCGCATAGCACAGGGAGGTCAGCTCCGAGCTTTGTGACCACCTAGAGGGGTGGGATAGTGAGGGTGGGAGGGAGACGCAAGAGGGAAGAGGTGTATAACTGATTCACTTTGTTATAAAGCAGAAACTAACACAACATTGTAAAGCAATTATACTCCAATAAAGATGTTTAAAAATAAATAAATAAATAAAATGGATCAAATGCCAAAAAAAAAAAGTCTGATCTTTGAGACACGTAAAGATACTTAGCCGTATAAGAGAGGCAAAACAAAATATGAAACTACTATAGAACTGTATAAGACAAAGAATGCTGAATTATTATATAGATTATAAGCACTATAGAAATTTCAAGAAGTTGAAGTATTCTAGGCATCAATAGTTTTATACTCTGAAAATCCTTTTGAGCACACATTTTTTTGATGCCTCAACATAGTGAGAAGATACCACACTTTCTTGTTAGTAACAATGGCTCTTCGTAGGAGTGACTGTCAGTAGGAGGTGGTGCTCCAGTTAAGAATCTGTGTATGTGGAGTGTAAGATTGGGGGGATGGGAGGATCATCCTTCAGATAAAGAAAGGAGCATTAGTAAGGCAAAGCAGGGAGAATGAACATTTGATATTTAAACTCTAATATCACATTTCTAAATTGTGAGTGAATAACCACTGGATAAAGGTGGGTTGAATAGGCAGCCATTAAAAGAATAAAAAAGTCTTCTAGTACTGCTTTAGTTATCGTATTCACTATTAATAAAAAGAGAAAAAAAATTTGAGGGCCTACAACATGCCAGGCGGAAAAGTGGGGAATATGAAGGTATGAGACATTTGGTGTAGTATACGTGAGTGTTCAAGCTTCAGATTTTTACTAGAATGGTGAAATCTGAATTCTCTAAAAACTGACCTTACAGTATTTTAGGGGGTGGTGCAAGTTACTCAACTGAGTAAATCACAAGGCAGGTTTAGAGTTAGAACTCACATTGCCTTGACTCTCAATTCCAGCAAGAAACTACCTCTCGTTATCATTCCTCTGAACAGATATGTTTTCTCGACAGAGTTTTTAAACAGATACGCTCATTTCATATGTTATCAAATTAGTAACTGTATAATAATTTCACAGTTATTTTGCTGAGCAAAAGCCATCATTTATATAGTCTGTTCATAGATCCCAGGGAGATAAATTAGTGTTAGTCCAGTCATAGTACAAATATTGGGCAATAAATAGAATAAGACAAATTTTAGAAAAATATGTGATTTTTGCTCTTCACATTACAATTAATATGTTTATTTTTAGCTAAATACTATTATAAACCTATAAAAAATGATCTGCTGATTTGTTTAGCCTGCAAGTCCTGGACAACCTCTTTCTCCACTTCTCAGACGTTGTACCTCAATCCTGGAGACTATAGTAAGAACTGTTCCCGGTCTTCTGCAAGCTGTCTTCCTAATAGCAAAAGTGAAATATTTGTCAGGTAAGATATACATTAGAATCTTAAAATAACCTTTATATTCTGATGTTGATAAGAACTAGTATAAACAAACTAAGAACTCCTCATATGAATAGTCACATAAAATAGTCACATAGGATAGCCTTCATAGAATAGTCACATAAAATGTACCTTTTACGTGTGCACAGATAAGTAATTTTTATCCAAAATAAAACTGCATAACTTTCTTTACTATTTAATTCTTTAAAAAATTACTATAAACTTCTGTGGTTTAAGTGAATTTCTGGGAAAATACAGTTCTACCACTTAAAAAATGTCCATCAGTTGGTACTAGGTCCTGGCAGTATAATTTATAGTCTTTAATCTCTCCTTTGAACAGATTATAATGGTTGACTCATTGGCATGACCAAATGTGATGTTCACCAGGTTTCAGGCCTTTAAGAAATTCATTGATTAATTTCTGTTTAGTTTCTGTGATTGGTTATACATAGCTTTAAAAAAATATCCTCAGTTATAACCTTAGATTTTTAGGACACAAACATAGGTATGACAATATATATAAAAATAGACCATCATATGGTACTTATGTATGTATCTTTGCTGGCTGAATGCTATGCAAAGTAAGTTAAGTTTGTAAAGTCCTATAGGACAGAAACCAACTTCAAGGTGTTCATTATCGTTAACAGTTACTTCTTGTACATAATGGAACGAGTTAAGAGTTTGACCTTACTAATTTTTTGGATTTGTTTTAACTGTTTTGGGGGTTTTTAAAAAATAAATTTATTTATTTATTTATTTTTGGCTGCATTGGGTCTTTGCTGCTGTGCGCGGGTTTTCTCTAGTTGGAGCGAGCGGGGCCTACTCTTCGTTGTGGTGTGCGGGCTTCTCATTGTGGTGGCTTCTCTTGTTGTGGAGCATGGGCTCTAGGCCCGCGGGCTTCAGTAGTTATGGCGCACGGGGTTGGTTGCTCCAGGGCATGTGGGATCTTCCCGCACCAGGACTCGAACCCGTGACCCCTGCATTGGCAGGCAGATTCTTAACCACTGTGCCACAAGGGAAGTCCCTTTAACTGTTTTAAAAAGAGAACCAAATGATCACAAAAGCTTGTTTCACTTCTAAAATACTCTAGTTGTAAGAAGTGATTCTCTGTTACCTTCTCTGATTGAGTTCTGTTGAGCCACATCATATTTCTACTTTCTTCCCAGTTAGAACTGGTATCACCTACTAGGTGATCAAACTGGGACTTTGAGTTCTGTGATTAATTTGTAAACACTCATTATTTATTTTGAATTTTGATACAAATCAGTTTCAATATAGTAATAGTTAATTGCCAAAGTCTTAGGAAGGAAACTCTTGTATATTAACCCCATTTTTAAAAAGAGCAGCCTGAAATAATGTGAAACAGTGGTGGCACGGTCTGAATAGCAGTATTCTTGCTAAATTGCCAACTGCAGTGACTTCCGGCACCAACTACCTGGAGTTGGGCTAAACTTCACAGGTTAAGGGCACAATTCTCCATCATACTGCCCTCATTTTAGATAGCAGCCACAAGATCAGGGTTCCCAGGGCCTCCTGCACTTCTGACTAGCTTGCTACTAATTTAAGTGTTCTTATGATTCCCTTCAGGTTCGATAATTCTCTAGAAAGACTCACAGAACTCAGAAAAGCACTATATCTAGGATTAGAGTGTTGTGATAGCAAACTGAAATTTGAAAGTCATCCAAACCAGCAAAAGGAAGAGGTGCTGAGGGTGAGGTCTGGGAGGGTCCCAGATGTGAAGCTTCCATTGTCCTCTCCCTGTGGAGTCAGGACACGTCAACTTTCCGGCACATCAATGTATGACGACACCTGTGGAACATTAGGAACCAAGAGAACTCACCCAAGGTTCGGTATCCAGAGTTTTATTAGGGTTTTATTACATAGACGGACTGAATCTTTGGCCATGTGATTGAAGTCAGTCTCCAGCTCCCCTCTCCTTAGGTTAGGCTGATTATAGGTGGCTCAAAGCCCTACCCTTCTATTCACAGGGTTGGTCTTTCTGGCATGGCCAGCCACCATCCTGAGTCACATCATTAGCATAAGCTTTCAGGGCCCACCATGAATAACAAAGATTCTCCTATTGCTTGGGAAATTCCAAGATTTAGAGACTGTCTCCTGGGAACTGTCTCCCTGTCTCCCTGGGATAAAGGCCAGCCAAATTCTTTATTACATAGGACCTGACAAAGGCAGAACTGCAGGACAGAAATTTCTTCCATTTTTCTCTCAAGAGAAATTGGGCCGCTCTTAGAGATAAGAATGTGATATTGATGTGATCTTTGTTTTTATGGCCTGTTTTTTCCCAACAGTGATGACCCGTTTCTCCATTTTGAAATACTTAGTGGCCTCTTGAAGCTAACCGGACATATTCTTCCTCCTTATCTTTAGAAGAAACAAAAAAGATTATGATTTCAGTTATTCATACAGTCCTCATTGTTTTTTCCAGTCTCTTATTTGCAAACCCTAATTCTTTTCTATGTACTCTCTCCACTTAGTAATAACCTCTTTTTTCAAATTATCTCCTTAATCCTCCTCCTTCCTAAAAGAATATGGGGGTGGTAATTTGCATGCAAATTTATTATGCTTAATCTTCCCTTCTTTTTTTGTCTGCACAGTTCTGAGTGTTGGATTGTATCACAGTGAAAAAGAATCTAATGTTTATTATGCTTGATGGTTAACCGACAAATTTAGACACTGTATTTAATAAGTTATTGTGCTACCCCAGCTAAATTATTGTTCATTAATCCTCTGTCTCTAAGAAAGCGTTTTCTGTTTAAATGGATTTCTGTTAGAAGAAAGTTGAGCGTTTGGGAACTGAAGGCCTGACTGTTAGCCTTACTTTGTCTGTTAAGGTGTTAGGTAAGGTTACAGAGAGTAATTGAACGGATACCTTAGCAGAGTTACATGGGGAGCTGGCCTAGCTACACCTACTTAAGGCCAGTTTATGAGACGGCTAAATGCAAATCAGTGTGGGTGACATCACGAAACTTCTAGCACCTAGAGTCTGTGCTGTTGTTTCTCTGAAGAGCCTCTTCTACCTTATCTGTCAGCCCAAGGTAGATTCCAGTATTCTGTTCACTTTCATCTTGATCATATCCTTCTATTTTAAGATTCCCAGATGTACTTACTAACCTATAATGGAATATAATCTGCAAAAATGCTGAATCATTATGCTGTATACCTGAAACTAACACAGTATTGCAAACCAACTACAATAAAAGAAAAAGTCTTCCAGATGTACAATACCTGTGGTTCCAAAACATCTGATATTTCAGTTAGTATTTAAAGGCATTTTAAATCTGTAACTCACATTTCTAACCCCCTGGAATATATCCTTATGCCCTTTTTGGTTATTTTTTGTACAGTAGTAAAATTTCTAGCCTAGATGTGGCACTATAACATTCTGCTTAAATTTCTATGTCTTACATAACTTATTTTAATGAAATTGTAAATTAAAAAAATTTTTTTGACAAGGAGAATACAGGTACATTTAAAGGGCTTCAGATTTTTTCACATACTTTTCCTTATTTGCTCCTTATGACCAAGGGATGGCCTGGCTTTAGATATATTCTTTCATGCATATTAAAAAGAAACTTGACTAGTGCAGGTAGAGGTTAAGCTAAGGCCTTACGAACAGAGAACTTTTAAGTTCAAACACCAGAACTATCCCTAGACTAAATACTTTTCTCCCTGTTCTCTCAGGTTTCCTCTTGATCATTTTGTATTATAATAGTGCTTTGTTTCCTCATTAGGTGATATTGAAGCAGCTTATAATAATCTGCAGCATTGCCTAGAACACAGTCCTTCCTATGCAGATGCTCATCTCCTGATGGCTCAGGTTTATTTGTCTCAGGAAAAATTCAAATTGTGTTCTCAGTCTCTTGAACTTTGTCTGAGCTATAATTTTAAGGTAAGTGTTCCAGACTCAAGTGGATAAGACATATCGCCCTCCTTGAACCTTTAGCAAATGTTTACATATTCAACTATTTTGTTTCTTAGCCTGTAATATTTTGCTAATAAATGCATTATTAATGGAATTTTTTTTTTTTTTTTTTGCGGTACGCGGGCCTCTCACTGTTGTGGCTGCTCCCCTTGCGGAGCACAGGCTCCGGACGCGCAGGCTCAGCGGCCATGGCTCACGGGCCCAGCTGCTCCGCGGCATGTGGGATCCTCCCAGACCGGGGCACGAACCCGTGTCCCCTGCATCGGCAGGCGGACTCTCAACCACTACGCCACCAGGGAAGCCGATAATGGAAAATATTTTGAACTCATTAGCAGTAGGAGAAAAAAATGGAGGCACCTGTGGTGTAGTTAAACAACTATATGGACTTGGCAACAAAAGACCTGGAGATAGTGTCTGGTCTTTTCACCTGTCTCTCTCTGAACCTCAGTTTTCTTTTCTAGAACACTTATATAATAATACCCTACAATTATAGTGAACATTAAATGCAATATGAATATGTAGAGATAATTGTACACTGTAGAGCATTGTGCCAAATATTTTTATGTATAAGGATTTTATTTTATTGCCTGTTTCTTGGACCTTGGTGTTTAATAACTTTTTAGATACATCATCAGAGAACAGCTAGTCATTTTGAAAGTTGGTATGTGGTTTGAGGATATAAACACACTAGATTTCTATCCAAGGTATTCTGTGTGAACATCTCATATCCCTGAGCATTATGGAAAGTCCTAGGTTCAGGGGCTTCCTGAGCAACCTGGAATCAAGGAGGAGCTCCTCATACTTTTGCTTTGGTTGGCAGTGTCTTGAGCCCTTCGATGTGAGAACACTTTAGTGCCCTGGAGAATTCAAGTTCCAGGCAAGGTTTGCAGAAGGTAATGCTTGCTTCTTAGGACGGTAGTTCTCAAGACTGGTGGTGCATTGTGACCCCCAGTGCCAGTGCCCTAGCCAGTGAATCAGAATCTCTGAGAGAAGAGCGTAAGCATGATTATTTACACAAGGCCCACAGGTAAACACGGTGCCTAGCTACGGCTCAGAACCCAGCATTAGGAGGACTGTAGCCATCCTGGAGGTTAGATGGCTGCCACATCATCTCATTCTGGACCATCTTCTTCCCTTTGACTCCTTCCTCATCTTTTGTCATTCTCTTTATTTTTTCTGTATATGCTGTTGATACCCAAAATAAAGACAGGAGATTCATTACTACGTGTTTCAGAGTAGTATCAAAGGGTAAAACCAATGTTTGATTAACGTGTCCTGAAATTTTTAATCTTAAATTATTTATTTGTTTGTTTATTTAATTTATTTACTTTTGGCTGCATTGGGTGTTTGTTGCTGCGCGCGGGCTTTCTCTAGTTGCAGCAAGGGGGCTACTCTTCGTTGCGGTGCGGTGGCTTCTCTTGTTGCAGAACACAGCCTTCAGTAGTTGTGGCTTGCAGGCTCTAGAGCGCAGGCTCAGTAGTTGTGGCACACAGGCTTAGTTGCTCTGCGGCATGTGGGATCTTCCCAGACCAGGGCTCAAACTCGTGTCCCCTGCATTGACAGGTGGATTCTTAACCACTGTGCCACCAGGGAAGCCCTGAAATTTTTAATCTTAAAATTAGAAAATAAAGAAAATACAAGAAACTGTGTAGAAATCTGATAACTTTATCTCAGTATGAGAAGTCTGAGGTAAAGGAATTCATTTCCTGAAAACTAAAATAATTTCTTAGAATATATTTGCTAGCCTTATAAACTTTGTGTGCAATTTCTTTCCTCTCATAGTAGAAGTACTTAACTTGTTTGTTAACCAGCGGAACACTAGGTAGTGTCAGGTTACCTGAATTCTGATTTAATATAATAAATGATCATCCGAACATGAGTAAGAGGACAGAAATAGACCTTATGCATACAATCACAGGGTAGACTGTCCTCAAAGATCCTATTATTATAACATTTGATGGATTGTAAACTATGTATTGATGTTGTAAACACTCCAAGGAAGTATTTCTGAATATTATTTTTTCAGGTGAGAGAATATCCTTTATATCATTTGATAAAAGCTCAGTCACAAAAGAAAATGGGAGAAATAGCAGAAGCAATTAAAACCCTGCATATAGCAATGAGTTTACCAGGAATGAGGAGAACTGGAACTTCCTCAAAGTCAAAATACAGAAAAACTGAAGTCGATGCAAGCCATCGTTTATCAGTCTTTCTTGAGTTGGTAGAGGTTCACCGCTTAAATGGAGAACAGGTAGGTCAAGTGTAATTCAGTGGCTCAGATCTGAACTTTGTTATTCAAGTATATAGAGTCATAGGAAATGAAAAAGCTAAAATTATTCACTTGACCAAGTGGTAAAGTTTAGAAAATTTATTTCTCATCACTTAGCACCAGATCATGTTACTTTCTATAGCCCCTGAATTTAGACATAGTTTGTACTGGGATGACTTTATGTATCAGTGTACTTACATTGGCTACCATGAGATGTAATACTAGATATATACTGTATGTGTAATATGAGTAATAATATAATGTAATATGATGTACTGTAGTATGTATTAATATAATATATATAATAATATGTATGATTACTTTGGCTATCATGAAATGTAATAATATAATATACTTATAATTCTGTGAATTCCTAAAAGGGTTCACACACATATACACAGAAACACACACACACACACACAGATGTACTACTGGAATAAAATTAAAGTACCAATCTGAAATTCTAATAGCTGAGAAAATAAAAGAACCACTGAAATAATACAGCTTTGTTAAACTAACAGGACAATCATAAAATCAAATACTTGAAAAAATACAGATAGATAGATCATAAAATCAAATACTTAAAGAATAATATAGATAGGTAGATGGATAGATAGGTAGAAAGAAGGCAAACAAAAATGTAATTCTGAGAAAAGAATTAGAACCTTGTAGAAAACGAGGAACTTAACATCATTTATATTTGTTTTTTAAGTTGCAGCTGTTGCTAATCAGTTATTTCATTATTTCATATTTTAGTGGAAATTAAGAAGACTGTGTCCAGATACTTGCCCAATCTCAAAGAATTTCCAGTTCACTAATAAATTAATGTAAAATGCACTTAATAAGAAGAACCAATTCTACTATAGATAGTTGATTCTGAAATGCACTGTTTTTTTCACATTTTAACGTTTCTTAAATCAGAATGTTTTAAAATCTCTAAAGCTGAGATGAATTAAAATCAATGACATTTTAGATTCATTGAGGTACAGATTTGGAAATTAGGAAATATATTCACCTGGGGTATAACAAAAATGACATCCTAGTGTAGGGAATAACATAATCTGCTAGGTAATGAATGTAGAGCCATCGGGTACAGAGGGTGACTGTGGACTGGATCCCATCCAAGATGCAGTAATGAACATGGCTAAGAATTTAGGCTTTGGAGTCAGGCTGGTTCTATCATTTGTTAACTTAACTGTCTGAATCTCATTTTACTTACTGCAAAGTGGGGGGTAATTATAGTAACTACCTTAGAGGATTTTTGTGAGAATTAAATGGGTTAATATTTACAATGCTGGGTGCAAAGTAAATGTTTTATTAAATTATAGTAGCAACAAGTCTTAGGTAGCAACTGCTGTTGTCCTAGTTATGAGAACACTTTTCAGCTAACAAATATTTATAATGTCATCTTAATTTGGTCTCTGAGTTTGGTTTTAAATTTTTGTACTTTTCAAAAAAATCTATCATTATTTCACAAATATCATAACTGTACTAGCATTTATTGTTCATTCTGTATTAGTAGAAAACCTTAGTTTGTAGTGTAATTTGTTGAAATTTTGAATGTTACTTTAATTTCACCTTTACAGCATGAGGCGGCCAAAGTTTTACAAGATGCCATCCATGAATTTTCCGGGACATCTGAAGAATTGCGTGTCACTATTGCTAACGCAGACCTAGCTCTGGCCCAGGGAGATGTGGAACGGGCTTTAAGCATGCTTCGGAATGTTACATCTGAGCAGCCTTATTTCATAGAGACCAAAGAAAAAATGGCAGATATATATCTGAAGCACAGAAAAGAGAAGATGTTATATATCACTTGTTACAGGTAAATGGTTCTTTCAACCCATTATATTTTGACATTTATCTCCTAAAATTAATCCCCAAATTTCTTTCTTTTAACTGCTTTTCAGATACTTTATAGATCCCTTCCTTAATGTGTTCTTGCTTCCTTCTACTACCACCAAACACAGTAACTCTAACCAAGTTACTCTCCCTAAAATGTAAATCATGGTAATTATGATTTATTTCAACCTGTGGCTTACTTTAGTTTCTTAGCTCTCCTCTCTCATCAGATGTTATTTTTGGACTTTGAAAGAGCTACAATTACATGTATTCTAATAGCTTAAAAGCATTATGTAATGTAACAATTCAGGGGCTATATTGTCATATTTAACACTCAGTATCATAGTTATAGCAGAAGAAAATTATGGCTTAGTATATACCACACTAAGGTATGGATTACAGAAGTGTCAGGGGTTTAAAAAGTGTCATACACTGATGCCCTTGGGAGTTACTGGGATACACAAAACATGCACACACACACACTCTCACACGAGACATGGGTGCACACATGCACACACAGGTTGCTCTTATACTTCTCCCCAACAAAAAGATAAAGATACAAGCACACACTCCATGTGAGAGAAAATTAATGTTTTATCCTTGAGAATAGTAAAATGTTGATGAATTAAGTCATATTGGTTCATCTATATTTTGTAAATATCAAAGCCCAGAAAGCTGCTCAGATTCGTTGTAGGTACTGAGTGATTCAAAGAAACTGAGCAGCACCCCCTGTATAGATGGATGGACTGGAGTTTCCTAGATTATATTTTCTATGATGTTTCTAAAATATCGGCACTATCATCTCTAATGATATGACAATTTTTTTTTCACTCTTCACACCTTTTATTCTATTATTATTTTTTTAACATCTATATTGGAGTATAATTGCTTTACAATGGTGTGTTAGTTTCTGCTTTATTACAAAGTGAATCAGCTATACGTATACATATATCCCCATATCCCCTCCCTCTTGCATCTCCCTCCCACACTCCCTATCCCACCCCTCTAGGTGGTCACAAAGCACCGAGGTGATCTCCCTGTGCTATGTGGCTGCTTCCCACTAGCTATCTATTTTACATTTGGTAGTGCGTATATGTATGTATATATAAAATAGGGTTGATGTGTTTGGATGCACTGTAGTATAGTAGCTAAAATCATAGGGTTTTTTTTTCAAGTAGATCTGACACATTAGCTATAGTAAACTCAGCATTATCTATATAATTGTAACAATTTTCTTTTCTCAGAGTTTTTGGACCAATTAAGTGAGATATTGTACATTAAAGACTTAGCGTCACGTTATCTGAGCAACCTTGGTATTTTGACCTTTAGTAGTTTACCTTTTGCAGGTAAAAAATAAGCAGCAAATGTTGAAATAGAATATATTTTTTAAGGTAACCCGTTGTATATGACTTACACCATGAATATCAGAGCTCAGGGTGCACAGGAGGATGATAAGTGTTTGTCATATTTTGCAACTTCATTCCCACATCACGTATTTCTGGATAATGAGAGCTTATGTGTTTACTATCTGTCTGTATACTTTTACCTGCATTTCAGGAAATAGAAAAATTTAATGAAAAAAATTGTTGACTTAGCATAAACAATCTGAGTGTGGGTATGGCTGGGGTTTTTAAACAATATTACCCCGTTGGATATAAAGAAGGCACGCTGAAGTCTATTAGTTCATTGAAAAAATAAGCTTATCTTTTATTTAATTGGTTTAGAAGAAGAAATTTATATTCAATACACTAAGTAGAGTTTGTCTGATTTCCAGAGAAATTGCTGAAAGGATGCCTAGCCCTCGTTCTTTTATTCTCCTTGGTGATGCATACATGAATATTCAAGAGGTAAAGTTTCTGATACTACTGAACTTAGATTTAAAAACAAAACAAAAACCAAAAATTCTTCTTTGTGATTAGTATAACATTCTACTGAAAGGAATTTGGGTTTTTTTTCTTCCAGTTTTATTGAGATACAGTTGACATGCAGCACTGTGTAAGTTTAAGGTATAGCATAATGATTTAACTTAAATACATCATGCAATGATTATCACAGTAAGTTCGGTGAATATCCATCATCTTATATAGCTCAAAATTAAAGAAATAGAAAAAAATATTTTTCCCTTGTAATGAGAACTCTCAGGATTTACTTTCAACAGCTTTCACGTATAACGTACAGCAGTGTTAATTTTCATGTTGTACATTACATCCCTAATACTTATCTTGTAACTGGAAGCTTGTACCTTTTAACCACCTTCATCCAAATCCCCTCCCCTCATTTTAATAACGTTTACTTAATAGTCAAAGATCCAGTCATCACAATAAAAAGGGAGACAACCATTACAATTAAAAAGTTATAGTTATTTTTCAGGGCTTCCCTGGTGGCGCAGTGGTTGAGAGTCCGCCTGCCAATGCCAGGGGCACGGATTCGTGCCCTGGTCCGGGAAGATCTCACATGCTGCAGACTGGCTGGGCCCGTGAGCCATGGCCTCTGGGCCTGCGCGTTTGGAGCCTGTGCTCCACAACGGGAGGCACTGCAACAGTGGGATGCCCGCATAAAAAAAAGTTATAGTTATTTTTCAAATTGAGATCCAGTTATTCAGCACTATCATCTGAAATAGAGATGATACCAGAAGTAAGGTGAGTCACCTTTAAACAAAAGGATGAAAAGAGCTACTGGCTAAGGTGGTGTTTTCTTCAAAGGGAAGCAATCCTCTGACCTCTGGTTCTGGCTTTTATAATGATGCCAGATGAAAAGCTGTCAAGAAGCTGTCTCTTAGTTCTCATATGACTATTTATGAGGACATGGACCTAAGTAACATGGGTGGGATTATACTAGTGAGTTACACCTGCGCTAGTGATTATCAGCTCTCTGAAATTATTAAGGTTTCTGGACTTAGTATGTGCTTTATTAGTCTTAGTAAGTATTCCAAATGTAGACCTTAATTATAGAAGTGTTGCCATTTAATGGGAGCCATCTAAGCTGTTATTTTATTGCTTCATTTTTTATCTGCCAACATTAGCCTGAAGAAGCCATAGTAGCATATGAGCAAGCATTAAATCAGAACCCAAAGGATGGAACATTGGCAAGCAAAATTGGGAAAGCTCTTGTCAAAACTCACAACTACTCAAAGGTAGATACTTTATATTTTGAAATGTATCTGTTTTAACAAATCTGCAAACCCTGCTCTGTGAAAGATCTTCAGCAAGCACTGTTTGTATCTTAATGGTTGGAAACTCCAAATTTGTCTTTACAAACTGGAATTTGTGTTAAAGACTTTCTCAGTGTCTCAGATTCTTCTCTGCTGCATTTTGCAAAGACTTTTTGGACCCTAAAGTTTACTTCAGGTTTCACCTTACAGCATGAAATAAATTATGATAAACTTACTGTTGTTACATCTCTTTTATCATATGACAAAGCATAATAGATGTCCTTTCCATTGAACCAGTTTTGGTAAGCCATGTGCTTTGAGGGGTTTTTTTGTTTGTTTTGTAGTAAGGATAATAGATTTTCCTTTAGTTATATTCTTGCCCTATTCCTGGTAACTGTTGAACATATATACAACAGCTAGCAAAGTATTTGCATTCACTAACGTTTGGAATAAAACTAGAAAAAATTTTAACAAAGTACTTTGCTTTAGTTACTTGTTGTAAGAAATGCTAGTTGTCTTGTGTAATACTGGATTCTGTAAGAAAAATGTCACACTTAATCAATCGTGCAAGTCCATGCATAAGCTGCTTTTAGGTTACTTCCAATTGCTTTAAGTCATAATGTGTGTAGGATCTATGCTGGAATGCCATTCTCATTGCCTTTTTTTCCCCTAACTGAAATGGATTTTGTTTAGGCAATCACTTATTATGAAGCTGCTCTGAAAAATGGACAACAAAATTATCTTTTCTATGACTTGGCTGAGCTCTTATTAAAACTGAAATGGTATGACAAAGCAGAAAAAGTTCTTCAACATGCACTAGCTCATGAACCTGGTATGAAAATCTTTCTTATTTGAAAAAGTATACCTAATATATCTGATTCTTTTATTTTTATATTAGTATGTATTTGTATTGTTAGTGTATGTGAGGTTGGTTCTTTCATTTGTCAGAATGTCACTCTACTAAAATATTTTAAAAATCTTAAAACAGATTTGTGAAACAGTTTGTGTTATAGAAAACTGCTTTCCAAAGTGACATAAAGAAAGTTCCCTTTAGTTTTTTCTTTAATTTAATTTTTATTTTGTGTTATAGTTGATTTACAATGTTATATTAGTTTCAGCTGTACAGCAAAGTGATTCAGTTATACATATATATATGTATACATTCTTTTCCCATATAGGTTATTATAGATTACTGAGTGGTGTTCCCTGTGCTTTACAATAGGTCCTTGTTGATTATCTATTTTATATGTAGTAGTGTGTATTTGTTGGTCCCAAACTCCTAATTTATCCCTCCCTCCCACCTCTCCCCTTTCGTAACCATAAGTTTGTTTTCAAACTCTGTGAGTCTGTTTCTGTTTTGTAAATAAGTTCATTTGTATCCTTTTTTTAGATTCCATATATAAGTAATATGATATTTGTCTGTCTCTGATTTACTTCACTTCATATGATAATCTCTAGGTCCATTCATGTTGCTGCAAATGGCATTATTTCATTCTTTTTAATGGCTGAGTAATATTCCATTGTATACACATACCACATCTTCTTTATCCACTCCTCTGTCGATGAACACTTAGGCTGCTTCCATGTTCTGGCTATTGTAAATAGTGCTGCAGTGAACATTGGGGTAGATGTATCTTTTTTGTTTTGTTTCTGTTTTGTTTTGTTTTGTTTTTTTGTGGTACACGGGCCTCTCACTGCTGTGGCCTCTCCCGTTGCAGAGCACAGGCTCCGGACGCGCAGGCCCAGCGGCCATGGCTCACGGGCCCAGCCGCTCCGCAGCATGTGGGATCTTCCTGGACTGGGGCACGAACCCGTGTCCCCTGCATTGGCAGGCAGACTCTCAACCACTGCACCACCAGGGAAGCCCCATGTATCTTTTTGAATTACTGTTTCCTCTGGATATATGCTCAGGAGTGGGATTGCTGGATCATATGGTAGCTCTATTTTTAGTTTTTTAAGGGACCTCCATACTGTTCTCCATAGTGACTGTACCAATTCACATTACCACCAACAATGCAGGAGGGTTCCCTTTTCTCCATGCCCTCTCTAGCATTTATTGTTTGTAGATTTTTTTAATGATGGCCATTCTGACCAGTGTGAGGTGATACCTCACTGTAGTTTTGATTTGCATTTCTCTGATTATTAGCAATGCTGAGCATCTTTTCGTGTGCTTTTTTTTGCCGTCTGTATGTCTTCTTTGGAGAAATGTCTGTTTAGATCTTCTGCCCATTTTTTGATTGGGTTGTTTATATTTTTGATATTGAGATTCATGAGCTGTTTGTATATTTTGGTGATGAATCCCTTTTCAGTCACTTCATTTGCAAATATTTTCTCCCATTCTGAAGTGGGTTGTCTTTTCATTTTGTTTATGGTTTCCTTTGCTGTGCAAAGGCTTTGAAGTTTAATTAGGTCCCATTTGTTTATTTTTGTTTTTATTTTCATTACTCTAGGAGGTGGATTGAAAAAATCCAGCAATGGATGTTGCTGCAATTTATGTCATAGAGTGTTCTCCCTATGTTTTCCTCTAAGAGTTTTATAGTATCCTGTCTTAGGTTTAGGTCTTCAATCCATTTTGAGTTTGTTTTTGTGTATGGTGTTAGAGAATGTTCTAATTTCATTCTTTTTTATGTAACTGTCTAGTTTTCCCAGCACCACTTATTGAAGAAACTGTCTTTTCTCCATTGTATATCCTTGCCTCCTTTGTCATAGATTAATTGACCAGAGGTCCGTGGGTTTGTTTCTGGGCTTTCTATCCTGTTCCATTGATTTATATTTCTTTTTTTGTGCCAGTACCATTGTGTTTTGATTACTGTAGCTTTGTTGGAAGTTTCCTATAAATTGTAACTACAACCGGTGTTTAAACAAGTAAACATTTTTATAATCCTTTTTAAAAGTTGTTTTTTTAAAAAAATTCAGCATTATTAAAGAGTATAATGTACAAGTCTCCAGTTTCTCCTGTGAATTCTACTTGCCCTGTTCTCAGACCTCCCTAGAGGTAACCATTTTTGTGTTTTAGTGTATATTTTATATATATTTATGTAAATATCTAAGTGTAATATGCATATTGTTCTTTTCAAAATGCATCATTCTTCCTATTCAGCAATTTTTTTCACATACAATATGTTGCAGATATAGTTTGATGTCAGTACATCCATATTATTCTATCTAATAGACTCACAATATTTTATAACTCCGTAAGCTATTTAACTTTTCCCCAGTTAGTCTTCCAGTCTTTTGATGTTATAAACCATGTTAAAATGAATATCCTTGTATCTCATTCTTTGGCATACACTTGCTTATATTTCTTAAGAGCAAGATGCTATGTTAAAGGGTATGTGTACTTAAATTTTAATTGGATACTATCGAATTGCCTTCTTAAAAGTTCATACAAATTTACTTTTTAACGATCTGTACTTTTTAAATAAAATCTAGTGCTTGTTCATTGGAAAAATTTGAGGATTATAGAAGTGAATGAAAGTTGTGTCGCTCTCCCACTCTCCAGAGAAAACCACGTCCTGATCAATCTCCCTGCCCCTATCTCTCACACACTATTACATAACACTTTTTTCTACCAAAAAGGAGTCATATTATACCTATAGGTCTGCAGTATGCATTTTTCATTTAATAGCCTCTCTTCATTTTGGCAGATATAGCACTTTTAAATTTTTTAACATAGGTAGAGTATTTTACTGTTTGTCAATATCATAATTTATTTGATGACTCCCCTATTGATAGACATTTAGATAGAAGAAAACATTACTGAGGTAGAATCCTTGTTTATATAGCAGTATGTTCTTCCTAGAATTGAATCTTGCTCCATTGTTTTTTCTTAAAGGTAAAAATGTCCCAACATTATGTAGTATTAATTATAGAGAAAACAAACTTCTAATTTACATTTCTTTGATGATTGATAAGGTTAAGTATTATATCTATAGATCGTATTTTCACTATTTCATTCATATCCTTTGTCTTAATCCTTTACCTATTATTCATTAATCTTTTACCTATTATTCATGTTACAGATATTTTCTCCCAGGCTGTCCTTTCTTTATCAAATTACTTTATCATTTCATTGGTCAAATAGAATATTTAACTATCATATATAATACCTACCAGTCTTTTCTCTTTTTGACTTTTGAATTTCTTGTCATGCTCAGAAAAAGCTTCCCTAATCCTAACATTGAAAAAAGTTTTCTTATATTTTTCTGGGGCTTTTGTAATTTTAATTTGTATAATGGAGAATTTTAATTTTTATAATGAAGAACTTTAATTCACATACAATTTTTACTATATAGTTTCCCAAAGGGATAGCCAATTATATCTCAGTGTCATTTATTGAAATGCCACCTTTATCATATTATAAGCTTTTTTTATACATTTCACTCTGATTCTGGGAATTTTTGTTTTGAGTTCCTTCCTTCTCCCCTCCCATTTTTATTTTTGCCAATACCATGTTTTCTGTGATTTTAAAGTATGTTTGGATACATGGATAAGGCAAGCCCACTCTAAATTTTCTAATATGTCTAAAATGGTCTTTTAATTTAGCTTTGAAGTTGATGCTTAAATTCTAATTTGAATGCATTTATTTATTCCATAAAAATACCTGCATGAGTCTTGTCAGACCTTGCTTGAAACACTACAGATGGCCTAAATGTGGATATGCATTTTTTAAAAGGTTGTAGAGGAGGAGAGATTCAAGTAGTATGTTTTACTTATATGGGCATAAGTATATTACACTTATGCAGTATAAATACTTTCATTTAATAATTTGCTGAGCACATCCAATGGTGTACTTAGATGCCTTCATGTGCATTTCATTATATGTTATTAATGCTCACATTAGTTTTTGAGACAAATAAAATTATCTACATTTTAAAATTAGCATCTAATACTCAATTTTCTTGAGTTATCCAGGTTCACCTAGCTGATATAGTAGCACCAGGGTTCTAAGAAACATCTTAAACTTAGCATGTTTGAAAGTGAATTCCTTATCTGCCTCCCCCATCTGTTCTATGTGCAGCCTTCTCTATCTCAATAATTTCAGTCTTCTTTGTAGTTTTGAAGAACCAAAATCCTTGCCTTCACCCTTGCCCATAGGAAATCCTCTTGGTTCTGCCTTCTAGATACATTCAGAATTCTCCTGTGTCTCATTATTTCCACTATTGTCACCCTGTCCTAGCAACATCGTCTCTTAGGTGGATTAAAGCAGTAGCCTACACCTGGTCTCCCTGTTACCCAATCCTCAACCCCACAGCTGGACACAGCCTTTCCCAACCCAGCAGCACTATTGGACCTTTTAAACAACCAAAGTTTGATCACACCTGCTCAAGCTCCCCCTTGTCTCCCATTTCTCTGAGTTAAACAAAGTCTTAACAGTGGCTTACATGGCCTTCACACATGCATGCTGTTGCTCCTCTGACCTCTCCTTCCAGCCTGCTCTCACCATTGTCACGGCTCCCTTGTTACTTGTACCACCTTAGAGCTTTTCTTACCTGTAAAATAGCAATAACAAAACCTGCTTCTCAGGTTGAGATTTTAAATAAATAATGATGTATTCAAACAGAATATGGCTCAGGCCATGCTGTCGATAAATGGTAGAAGAAACATCTTTTTGTTAATTATCTAGGGTTCTTTTATTACTCTTAGATTACAAAATAATAATACCAAATACTTAAATAGCACTTGACATGTACAAGACTTTAATTGCTTTGCATATATTAGCTTATTTAATAATTTACTAACTTTTTAAATTTTACAGTAATCTTATGAGATAGGTACTATTATTTCTCCTATTTTACAGATGAAAGGGAGGCACAGAATAGATAACTACCTTGTTCGACTAGGCCCTTGTTAACTAGAAAGTGATAAAGCCTAGATTTGAAACCAGACAGGTTGGCATCAAAGTCAGTGTTTATTATGTATATATGTATGTATATATGTATACTTTATTAAGTTCTGTTATTTAAAAATAAATAGCAGTTACCTTTTTAATTGCATGTACTAACTACCCCATCTTGTTTTTAAATGACTTCAATAAACAGAGGTGCTTATACACTTAAGAATGGAAATTGAGGACTTTCCTAGTGGTGCAGTGGTTAAGAATCCACCTGCCAGTGCCGGGTACACAGGTTTGATCTCTGATCTGGGAAGATCCCACATGCTGAGGAGCAACTAAGCTCATGCGCCACAACTACTGAGCCCATGTACCCTAGAGCCCATGCACTGCAACTACTGAGCCCCACACGCCGCAACTACTGAGGCCTGTGCACTCTAGAGCCCACACGCCTAGAGCCCGTGCTCCTCAACAAGAGAAGCCACTGCAATGAGGAACCCATGCACCGCAACAAAGAGCAGCCCCTGCTCACCACAACTAGAGAAAGCCCATGTGCAGCAACAAAGACAGATAAACAAACAAATTAATTAATTAATTAAATCTTTAAAAAAAAAAAAAGAATGGAAATTGAAACTCTTCTCTGTGTTGTTGTATTGTTATCTCTTGTATGTCTAAGAAAAGCCTCCAGTTCTTTAACTTTTCTTCCAGCCAGTTTTTATCCTAAATCTTTTTTTTTTCCAATTTGGCCATTCTTCAGTTGATTTACTGAACCTTTTTAAACTTTATTCACTATTTTTCAAAGTCAAGTATAAAAACTTATAGAAAAATGTAAAGATTTATTTAAAATGAATTATTATTTTTTCCCATTATATTTTATTCTTTCATAGTAAATGAACTGTCAGCTCTCACAGAGGATGGACGTTCTCAAGTTCTTCTAGCAAAAGTTTATAGTAAAGTGGACAGACCTGGTGATGCAGTTGCTTCATTACAACAGGTAAACAAATGCCTTTGTTTGTAAGGGGTTAAGGGTGGGTGATAGTCTCAGAAGGAAATGTGCCACACGTAAAAGGAAGACAATCTTTTGGCCCAACTGTCATAGAAAATAAGTCAAATAGAAATAATGATTGAATGCCAGTGGATTGTACTGTTTAAATGTATTGTTGCTAATTATTAATAACAATTAGGGAAGGTTGATATTTTTAATCCTGTTTTATAGCTGAGGGAGCTCGGTTTAATAACTTGTGTGAAGTCACATGACTAGTGTCATAGGCAGGAGTTGAACTCATTTTTTTCTTCCACTTATTTATATCTTCTTTAATTTCCTTTAATGTTCTGTGGTTTTCAATGTAGAGGTTTTGTACTCATTTCCTTAGATGTATTCCTAAGTGGCTGATGTGTTTTGATGATTTTTCAATTTCTAGTTAGCTAACAGTTTTGTCTAATACACTGTCTGCATCTATCAAAATGGTCATGTGACTTTTCTCCAATTTTTTTTCCTGTTTATTAAATTGATTGATTTTTGAATGTTAAACCATCCTTACAGTACTGAAATAAATGTCACTGTTGTGATTTTTCAAAAGACATTGCTGGAATTTAAAGATAGTTCCTAATATTTTGTTCAAGGTTTGTGCATATATGTTCATTAGAAAGGTTGGTCTCTAAGACATGCTATTTCTTTAATGTTTGGAACAATTCAGTATTAGCACCTTTGAGACCTTGAGGTTTCTTTGACAGAAGATTTTTATTAATAGATTCAATATCTCTAGATTTCAACACACAAAATGTGTGTGTGTGTTTCAGGCAGTGTCCAATAATATTTTTTTGTTCAAATTGTGAATGAATGGAGCAGCTCACACTGTTAGATTTCTGTGACCCCCATGTAAGCTTATGATTTCATTAAGATATGTAATCTTCAACAATGTAATATCTTACCCTTAATTGTTGGTATGTTTTATCCCTGTTTTCTGAATTATGTGATAAAGGAATGGCACTTAACCTGAGGTTAGCTACCATTAGGTAAAAGGAAAGTGTAATTTTCCTAAATTTAGACTTTCAAAACATTTTAGAAGTGAATTTGGCATATTTCATTCCATTATGAATAGCATTAGTCTCAGTGACTGGTTGCATGAGCTTCTGTGTTCTATGAGCAGACACTGAATAACACTAAAAGACAAACTGTGGTTAGACAATGCCAGCAAACCAAAATCAAATTCATTTTAAGTTTATATGTTATAGCACAGGGATTTTTCACCTTTCATAAAATTTGAAGAGCTATAACGTTCTTTCCCGCTATAATATTCTTTGCATTCTGATCTCTGAAAAAGTAAATCTTTTTGAGGTACAATACAAACAATTTGAATTTGAATATAGAATTACAATACAATTCAAATAGTGTAATCAAAGTGTTTGATATTTTAAATTCATTTATTCAGCAACCATTTATTGAGCTTAATTCTCCACATTATGGAACTTGGGAGTTGCATCATAATATTTTTGCATAGTTGCTAAACATGAAATATGAAATATGTTTCGGACTTCCGAAATAACTCCACATTTCTTCATCCCTCTCTGTCATCTTTTAGCCTTATCTATTATTATCTTTTAGCCCAGACTCCTCCTAACTGATCCCCATCCTCTTATTGAACAATAGAGGTGAAAATCATGGGATCCATCTTCACATATGTTCACCATGATAGGAGCTTGAAATTTTTGTTGAATGGCTGAAAGGAAATCATAGATTATTTTAATTGTTTAATTGCAGGAACAGTTAAAGGAAAAATCACTTTAGTATAGGCATTATCTTTTCTGTGAAAATAAAATCTAAACTAGAAATAAAAAACCTATGTGCCATAAAACACTAACAATTTTAGGACATTATAACTTGATATAGTTTTAGTTAGTATGTACAGATTATACTTGTGTTTGCTTCCTTCACTTAACATTCATTTGTATGGATTTTTCCAGTATAGCTCCATCTTCATCATATAAAAAGTAATGTGATATTCTGATTTTATTGGCATGTTTTGCTTTGATGTGGTCTTCGGTAAGATACAATAAGGCTATTGAAATAAAAAGGGAAAATTAAGAATTCTTTGAAATAAGATGTTTATATATATACTTTCTTCTACCCAAGGGTTTGATGGAATTTAGAAGAATATTATAATAAAGGAAGGGGGAGGGAAAAGTAATGGTGTTGACAGATCAGGGTTAATATGCTTATTGTAAAAGACCATGAAATTTATTTCTGATAAAAGCAAGGAAAAGTATAGGGAATGGTATCAATTCTTCAAGAAAATTTTATTCTATGTGAAAATGTTTTTTAATGATTATTATATATACTTAGAGAAATTGAGCATTGTTTTATGATATCTTTAATAAAAAATGAAAAAAACTTTTGCTCAAGATCCACCCCCTCCCAACCCCCCAATTATTTATAAGAAAATTGCAAGGTATCACAAAGCCTAACTTATAAAGGTTTTTCTCTAGGAAGTTAAGCTCATGAGGTCCACCTATTTGACATTTAGAGATTTAGTTGATGCAGAGATAAAACTCACACTGTCTAGAGAAAGAAGTGCATATATTTTAACCTAGTGCAACCATGTAATTTATCATTCAAGCCAGAATACTTTTGAGAAAGAAAGAAGAATTAATAATTAAGCTGGCACAACAGGTATAAAAGGGTACTGCCCCTATTTAGACCAGTTGTTTCAGAGTTCTTTGTGAGTGTGTGTGTGCGCACATATGCAAAACCGTGCACACTGGTACATGCATAATATAAAACATCAAATACACAAACGTGCACATACCTCTATACTTATAAACACACATTAATATAACCAAAATTAAAATTTCATGAAACAGTGTTAACCTATACCACATGCTATATATACAGTATTTTTTAATCCTTTCTCTTTCATTTCCAAAAGAATGCTTATCATGATACCCTAAAATATTATGACCTGTGGTTCCCCAAAATAATCAGCTTTAGACCATCTTCATCAAATACCAGTTGTCAACCAACGTTTTGACAGGAATCCCCAGAAGGGCTTGTTGTGTGTAGCATAATGTGTGGCAGATGGTGGGCATTTATTGTTCATTAAATGAATGCATGAATGCATGAGTGAATGATTAGCTCAAAGTTAAAGTTTATTGTAAAGGCCTAACGCCTAGGAGTTGTCACTTGTTAAAGGAAGGTCTCGATGTTTCAGAAACCAGACTTGTGGGTGGGAAGGCTGATACTCCTCCAATTTAGCAAATTACTCTACATTCTTAGTCTGAGGAAGGCCCCTACCTCCTTAGGAGTGTCTGTGCATAGTGTGGGACCAGGTATATACACCATCAATTGGTTAGGCATTTCCTTATCATCAGACTTTTGGGTTGCTTCCAGATTTGTTTTTGTTTTGTTGTTGCTGTTGTTTTGTTTTTACAACAGGTCATTTTTTTTAATAACAAATAACATGTTTCCTTTTTTCCTTCTAAGTGATGTCCTTAATACCTTCCCAAGAATGAAACAGCTAAGTTCAATAGTGTGTTAATTTTAGGGAGTTAGTATGTTTTACGAGGGTGCTCCCCAGAAAGACGGGACTGACTTATATGCCATTGACAATATGTGGATGTACTTACTCCCTGAAACATGCCAGTATTTGATTCAATAACTTTTAGATACTATTTTATTAATTTAATAAACATTTACAGTTTTCATTTTTTTAATTACAACATGTAGACATCTTTTCTAAATATTTGTTTCATGGTTGCATTTCCTCTTAGTGAGTTTCCTGTGCATATTCTTATAACAGTGGGAAAAGATTCAGTACTTTTATAGCATTTTAGTTGCAAAGATAAGTGCATACTGGCTTATTTGCAAACAAGTAACCTTTTTAAAACCTCAGTTAAGACATTTTCTTTGGATCAGGCTTTGTTAGATTGAGGGCCATTAATGCTTAAATAAATCTGTAAAATTATGCTACATGTGAGTTACTGAGAATTGTTTAATTTCTTTTTAAAATTCCTTTTTATCCTTATATTTTTCTAGGCTCGAGAATTACAAGCTCGGGTACTAAAACGTGTTCAGATGGAACAGCCAGATGCAGTTCCTGCACAGAAACATTTAGCAGCTGAAATTTGTGCAGAGATTGCAAAACATTCTGTTGCTCAGCGAGACTATGAAAAAGCAATTAAATTTTATAGAGAGGCTCTTGTTCATTGTGAAACAGATAATAAGGTCAGTACTTTTATCAAATTTTAAGCACCTTATATTCCAGATGTCATCTAATTTCCCCAAATGTAAACTTCTTAACAGCTTATTTATAAAGATTTGAAAAGAAATGTAATAAAAGTGCAAGTTAAAATATTAATATTGGTTTCAGAAATACTTCAAAATACATGATGCCTTAATAATGTTAGTCTAAAATTATTATGAAGTGATATAAAGTAAATCTGTAAGCTCTTTTTACATTCATCTGTGTTTTAATAATTACTTTAAAACAATTCTCAAATTCAAATAAATATCTGAATCTAGAGGATTCGATTCAGTTTACTAAACAGCTACTGTATTTTCATTTCTGTTTGGTGCTGGATATACAGAAGCAACTAGATTGAATCTCTTAACTTCAAATGGCACAGCGTGAGAATAAATGTAAAGATAATATTAGTGTAGAAAACTTATACACATGGCCAGTTTAATTTTTTTGAAAATTTTATTTTATTTTAATTATATTGGAGTGTATAGTTGATTTACAATGTTGTATTAGTTTCAGGTATACAGCAAAGTGATTCAGTTATACATATACATATATTCATTCTTTATCAGATTCTTTTCTCATATAGGTTATCACAGAATGTTGAGTAGAGTTCCCTGTGCTATGCTATGTAGGTCCTGGTTGGTACTTGTTGGTTACTTGTCTTGTGTATAGTAGTGTGTGTGTGTTAATCCCAAACTCCTGATTTATCCCTCCCCCACCACGTTTCCCCTTTGGTAACCATAAGTTTGTTTTCAATATCTGTGAGTCTATTTCTGTTTTGTAAATAAGTTCATTTGTTTCATTTAAAAAAAAATTAGAGTCCACATGTGAGTGATATCATATGATATTTGTTTTTCTCTGTCTGACTTACTTCACTTAGTATGATAATCTCTAGGTCCATCCATGCTGCTGCAAATGGGGTTATTTCATTATTTTAATAGCTGAGTAGTACTGCATTGTGTATATGGACCACATCTTCTTTATCCATTCCTCTGTCGATGGACATTTAGGTCGCTTCCATGTCTTGGCTGTTGTAAACAGTGCTGCAGTGAACAGTGAGGTGCATGTATCATTTCGAATTATGGTTTTCTCTGGATATACACCCAGGAATGTGATTGCTGGATCATACAATAGTTTTATTTTTAGTTTTTTTCTAAGGAAACTCCACACTGTTCTCCATAGTGGTTTTACCAGTTTACATTCCCACAAACAGTGTAGGAGGGTTCCCTTTTCTCCACACCCTTTCCAGCATCTGTTTCTGTTTGTAGACTTTTTGATGATGGCCATTCTGACCAGTTTCAGGTGATAACTCATTGTGGTTTTGATTTGCGTTTCTCTAATGATTAGTGTGATGTTGAGCATCTTCTCACGTGCTTTTTTGGCCGTCTGTATGTCTTTGGAGAAATGTCTAGATCTTTTGCCCATTTTTTGGTTCGGTTGTTTGCTTTTTTAACGTTGAGCTGCATGAGCTGTTTGTAAATTTTGGAGGTTAATCCCTTGTCATTTGCATTGTTTGCAAATATTTTCTCCCATTCTGTGGGTTGTCTTTTTGTTTATGGTTTCCTTTGCTGTGCAGACACTTTTAAGTTTAATTCGGTCCCATCTGTTTTTGGTTTTTTTTTTTCCATTACTCTAGGAGGTGGATCCAAAAAGATATTGCTGCAATCTATGTCAGAGAATGTTCTGCCTATGTTTTCCTCTAAGAGTTTTATAGTGTCTGGACTTACATGTAGGTCTTTGATCCATTTTGAGTTTATTTTTGTGTATGGTGTTAGAGAATGTTGTAATTTCATTCATTTACATGTAGCTGTCCAGTTTTCCCAGCACAATTTATTGAAGAGACTGTCTTTTCTCCATTGCATAGTCTTGACTCCTTTGTTGTAGATTAATTGACCATAGGGGCATGGGTTTATTTCTGGGCATTCTATCCTGTTCCATGGATCTATATTTCCGTTTTTGGGCCAGTAACATACTCTTTTGATGACTGTAGATTTATAGAATAGTCTGAAGTCAGGAAGCCTGATACCTCCAGCTCCGTTTTTCTTTCTGAAGATTGCTTTGGCTATTTGGGGTCTTTTTTGTCTCTGTACAAATTTAAAATTTTTTGTTCTAGTTCTGTGAAAAATGCCATTGGTAATCTGCTAGGGATTGCAGTAAATCTGTCGATTGCCTTGGGAAGTATAGTCATTGTGACAGTGTTGATTCTTCCAATCCAAGAACATGTTATATCTTTCCATCTGTTTGTGTCATCATTGATTTCTTTCATTGGTGTCTTATAGTTTTCAGAATTACAGGTCTTTTGCCTCCTTAGGTAGGTTTATTTCTAGGTATTTTATTCTTTTTGATCTGATGGTAAATGGGATTGTTTCTTTAATTTCTCTTTCTGATCTTTCGTTGTTAGTGTGTAGGAATGCAAGAGATTTCTGTATTAAATTTTGTATCCTGCAACTTTACTGATTTCATTGACGGGCTCTAGTAGTTTTCTGGTAGCATCTTAAGGATTTTCTATGTATAGTATCATCATGTCATCTGGAAACAGTGACAGTTTTACTCCTTCTTTGCCAATTTGGATTCCTTTTATTTCTTTTTCTTCTCTGATTGCCAGGGCTAGGACTTCCAAAACTATGTTGAGTAAGAGTGGCAAGAGGGGACATCCTTGTCTTGTTCCTGATCTTAGAGGAAATGCTTTCAGCTTTTCACCATTGAGTATGATGTTAGCTGTAGGTTTGTCATATATGGTCTATATTATGTTGAGGTATGTTCCCTCTATTCCTACTTTCTATAGAGTTTTTATCATAAATCGGTGTTGAATTTTGTCAAAAGCTTTTTCTGCATCTATTGAGATGATGATATGGTTTTTATTCAGTTTGTTGATATGGTATATCACACTGATTGATCTGCAGATACTGAAGAATCCTTACATCCCTGGGATAAATCCCACTTGATCATGGTGTATGATCCTTTTAATGTATTGTTGGATTTGGTTTGCCAGTATTTTGTTGAGTGTTTTTGCGTCTGTGTTCATCAGTAATATTGGCCTGTAGTTTTCTTTTCTTCTGGTATCTCTGTCTGGTTTTGGTATCAGGATGATGGTGGCCTCATAAAATGAGTTTGGGAGTGTTCCTTCCTCTGCAGTATTTTGGAATACTTTCAGAAGGATAGGTATTAACTCTTCTCTAAATGTTTGGTAGAATTTACCTGTGAAGTCATCTAGTGTTGCAGTTTTGTTTGTTGGAAGTTTTTTTATCACAATTTCAGTACTTGTGATTGGTCTGTTCATATTTGCAATTTCTTCCTGATTCAGTATGGGGAGATTGTATCTTTCTAAGAATTTGTCATTTCTTCCAGATTGTCCATTTTGTTGGCATATAGTTGCTTGTAGTGTCTCTTATGATCCTTTGTATTTCTGTGGTGTCTGTTGTAACTTCTCCGTTTTCATTTCTAATTTTATTGATTTTTGCCCTCTCCCTTTTTTTCTTGAAGAGTCTGGCTATAGGTTTATCAATTTTGTTTATGTTTTCAGAGAACTAGCTTTTAGTTTCATTGATCTTTTCTATTTTTTTTAGTCTCTATTTCATTTATTTCTGCTCTGATCTTTATGACTTCTTTCCGTCTACTAACTTTGGGTTTTCTTTGTTTTTCTTTCTCTAGTTGCTTTAGGTGTAAGGTTAGGTTGTTGATTTGAGAGTTGTCTTATTTCCTGAGGTAGGATTGTATTTCTGTAAACTTCTCTTAGAACTGCTTTCTCTGCATCCCATATGTTTTGGATCATGATGTTTTCATTGTCATTTGTCTCTAGGTAATTTTTGATTTCCTCTTTGATTTCTTCAGTGATCCACTGGTTGTCATGGCCAGTTTTATAAACTAAAATGTTATTACTCTCAGATCTTGATAGATGATCAACATTTTAAAACAATACGCTAGTAAATGGCTAAATATTTAAATAAGTGATGTAGAACACGAGACAACCATGCTCTAGAATTTAAAGTTTAAGATTAGACGTTTTGAAATAATACAACTCTTTCAGATGTAAGGCAAAGATAATATGTATTAAGTCATAACCAAATAGGTACCTTGTTCAGTGGTGACTAAAGTAACTGGAATCATAGTTGTACATCTGGAGCATATCTGCTTCAAGCGTTTTATTTTACAAATGGGGAAACAGGTTTAGAGAGGTAAAGGGCCCCATCATGGAGAAGCTTGGACTAGAATCGTAGCTCCTAATTTAAGACCAGTGTTCTTTTCACAATGCTTTGTGTCTCTGTACTTTTCAAGTGAGGCACAGCCTGTTTTTCCTTTTTTTTTTTTTTTCCAGTATAAGAGAAACTAGAGATGAGCAAACCTATAGTTTTCCTGCTTATCATGCTTGGCCTTTTTATTGCAATAACTTTTGGTCAAATAAAGTTTCATCTGTGCCTACACATTTTCTTGTTTCACTTTTTATTCCAAACATTTTCTGACTAATCTTGCCCTTCTTCTCTGTAGATAATGCTGGAGCTGGCACGATTATACCTGGCACAAGATGACCCTGACGCCTGCCTGCGGCACTGCGCTCTGCTTCTCCAGAGCGACCAGGACAATGAAGCTGCCACCATGGTTAGTCCAGGAGACTTCACTGCTGTAAAGGCAGTTGTGTTTTATATTTATTCCATGGGGCAGTTTCAAATTTTAACTGATAAAAGTAATAGTAGATGAGATGCCTGGCTCATGTTGGCTTTTGGAAGAAATAACACTTTTAACATTATTAGTATATTTTACCAATAAACACCAAGACTCTATTTTATGAGAATGGTGAACTTAGGTCAGGTTTTTGCTTGCCCTTTTTGGGCCTAGTTAATTTTTCTTTATGCTTGGTCAGGAGGAGTTCATGTGGTAAAGCTCTAATTTGCTAAAGACTAACTGTTACCAGTTTTAGTGGCACTTTCTGAGTTACAGAAAAAATTCTTCATGTTATCATTTTAAGGTGTGTGTTTATTAAATAGAGTTTTGCTTTTCTTTCTCATTTTTACCTGGGTTGAGGTTTTTGGTAGCTTTTCAAACAGCTACATAGATGACAGTTTGTGAGGTTCATTTAATAATTTTACAAATGAGTCAGTGTAACTGAAAAGAAAAATAAGACCTCTCCCTTTTAAAGCACCTGCTCATTTTAAATTCCTTTGAAATACTTAAGGTTTCAGAATGTTCTGCGTTTTCTTTTAAGATCTTCTCGTTATTTTAGCCAAGTGAGACACAGAGAGTGTGCAGTTCCCTTCAAGTTTCTGTTTTTAGAATAACTACTTGAAACATATTTTATGCTAAAAATACAGTTTTTGCAAACAGAAATGTTTCACATCCTTGATTATCTTCTGTTATACTGATCTCAGTGCTAATCTGCTTAAGGTGTACTTGACTTTTAAATGGCTCCGTTTTATAAAACTTTGCCCTCCTCATGTTTCTCATATGTGTTTTCATAGCAACCAATCTTGATAGGAATACTATGCTTTGTAAAATATATGGCAATATTTTTAGAACCAACGTTTACCTTTATAGATGATGGCAGATCTCATGTTCAGAAAACAGGACTACGAACGAGCCGTGTTTCATTTACAACAGCTTTTAGAACGAAAACCAGGTAAATATCCACTGATTATACCTTGTAATGCAGTCAACTCCCTTTCTCTTCTTTTTGGCTGTTATGCTGCTTATTCCACACCTGCCCTTGAGCAGCTGAAATGGTTATAAGAAAAATGACTGGTCATTAAAGTGACTGGTTTCACTTTAAATCATGACCAGAGACCCCAGATGGGCCCTCAGATTCTGCCTGGCAATCCTACTGTACTTGTCTAATGAATTCACTCACTCCATCCCCCTTTTATACTTTCTCCTCTCCACAAACCTCTGACACCCTTTCCCCTTTCCCCTCTTCTTGTCCTCAGCTAGAAACCTTGCCTCCTACCTCATTGAGAAAACGTGAGCACCTGGAAGAGAACATCTCCCTCTTCCTGTCCCCAGGTCGGCCTGCTCCCCAGGTCTGCCACCCCACCTGCAACAGCTGCTCCCTGTGGGCACTGGATGCCTCCCCTCCCCTCCTGAAGGGCTTTACTTCTGCTGTTCTGTCTCTCCTGTACCATCATCTTCTTGCCAGTCAGCATATAAATATGCTGTGACACCTGCCCACTTTAAGGACATTAGTAAATAAAATCTAGCTCTTAAGTCTCCAGTTACTCTCCCCTTCCAATTACAGCTCCACTTTCCACTGTAGCAAATTTCCTCTGAAGAATTTCTGTCTTCACTGTCTCCTCCACTCCTGCACTCCAGGGAGGCTGCTTCTGCAGGGTGGCCAGTGCCCTCCGTGCTGCCAGACCCAGGTCTGATTCTCAGTTCTCTGCTTTCTGGGCCTGACAATGTACTTAGCACAGCTTACCTCCTCCTTCATGAAGGATGTCCTTGACTTGTCTTCCGGGATGCTGGGCTTACCTGGTGTTTTCCCAGCTGACCGCTCTGTTTCACCCTCCTTTGTTAGATCTGTCTTCTCTTTATGACCTTTAAATGTCAGAGTGTTCTAGACACCATTTCTCAAACGTTTTCCCCTTTAATACCGTCACTGCTCTAGGTGACTTCATCCAGGCCCCCGGCTTTACGTCCAGTGTCCAGTCCCGACTCATCTACACCACTGCCTATTTGCATTCCCACTCAGCTGCCTAGGAGGCTGTCCAGCTTAACCTGTCCAAAACACAATACTGGATCTTTTCCTTCCCTCCAGATCTACTCCTTCTCTTTTTCTCATTTCAGTAAATGGCATTACCATTTATCCATTTACTCCAGTCCCAAACCTTCTAGTTACCTTTGTCTCATCTTTCTTCTCATATACCACGTCCAGTCTGTCAGCAAATCCCTGTTAGCTCTACCTTCAAAATATGTCTAGAATCCCATCACTTTTACCACCTCTACTGCTGCCACCCTGGTCATTTCTCACACAGATTACTGCAGTATTCTCACAACTCACCTCTGTTTCTACGCCTTGCCTCCAAATAGTTTAGAAATGCTTTCAGCTGAAAGTAGTGGTTATCCTCCCCCCCCATACTCTAGTGGCCTAAATAATTATGGCTTTTATTTTTCTCTTATGTTAAAGAAATTTAAAGTAGATTGTGCCGGGAATGGCCCAGAGATTCCACGGTATCATCAGGAAGTCTGAGTCCTTCTGTCTTTTTCTTCTACCATCATTAGCCAAACTTCCATTTTAAGTATCACGTCCGAGATGACCGCTGCAGCTCTAGGCATTGATGTTCCTGGATGGGGAAGGTGGAGGTGGGCCAAAGGGCATACCTCCTCAGTGAGTCATCTTTTCTTTCTTTAAAAAAAAAAAAAAACCCTTTCTAGAAGCACCTCTGTAGCTGCAAAACAGAGTGGGAAATGTCATCTTCTAGCTGAACACAGTGCCACGTAGAATAAAATCAGAACTCTGATAGTGAAAAAGGAAGGGATAGTAGATATTAGGTAAGCAACAGCCCAGGCAGGTTAGTTCCTTGAGACTCTCCAGTTGCTGTTCCCTCTTCTTGGAGTATGTCCTGCTTTATTCCACTCAGAACTTTGCTCTCATGCTGCCTCTTCCTGAGGGTGCCCTTCCCCAGCCATCCTATGTCAATAACACCTCATTGCCCTCCATCCTCTTATCCTGTTCTCAGTCCTTTGTTTTATATTGCATTTGTAAAAGAAAGCAAAACAAAAATTGTAAATAATAGATCATAAGCATCAAGTGGCCAGGAACTGGGTCTTCACTGCTATGAAGATGTAGAACAGTATCTGGCTGAGTATAAATATTGGATGAATAGAAGAGTGGGAGGAGAAAAGGAAAAAAGGGAGATGGGAGAAAGGGGGAAGGGAAGGGAATGTATGTTACTTATGTGTCAAAGTACTGGCTGAGAAGAGTTTGTGATCTCAGAGGAAGTCCTCGAGTGGTCGTTCAGTTCTTCCAACCCCTGTGCCTTGTCTCAGGAAGATGCCATGGGCAGTCAGAGCTGCCTGGGTGGGGCAGCGTGCACACAGAGGTGGGCATGCCTCAAGGAGGGCAGCTCAGAGAACCAGATACACTCGACTTGTTCCACTTACTAATGCTGTCACTCGCTGAAGGTTTGAATTTATAGAACAGTCCCTCCTGCTTACAAATAAAACATTCCTAATTCCTAGTTAGGGCAAAGATTAGAAGGAAAAAATCTTGTTCTTATGGTGATGTCAACACTTTTAATTTCTCATTATTTTTATCATCTTTTAAGATTGTCTCCCACCTTTGGACTTCCTCAGGTCATGTCGTTTCTCACACTGTCTGCTCCAGCTCATATTCAGATGTTATTTGAAAGACTGCTCTTAATTCCTTTAACTTCTTACCTTTTCTGCTTACTCCAAGTCTAAAATATGGGCCATCCTCCCACTTCATTTGCCCAAACCTTACTCATACTTTCTTCAGGCCTAAGTTGTCTTCCTGCCATGGCTTCTCTCTTGGTTTCTATACTCTGTTTTGTTTTTTTTTTCCTTCTCTGAACTACTGTTTAAGGTAATGCATGTAATATTTTCATTCTGACTATCTCAAGCTGTTCCCGTATTGCAGCATTTCCCTCTGAGTCAGTGATCCAACCTGGTTTCTTTAAAAAACAGACCTCTTTCCTTGTGAATATGTTTAAGCCATTGGTGTCAACAGTGCCCTTGCACCCTCTGAGTCAGTGATCCAACCTGGTTTCTTTAAAAAACAGACCTCTTTCCTTGTGAATATGTTTAAGCCATTGGTGTCAACAGTGCCCTTGCATGTAAGATTTGAGGAAGCCCCTCATCTGTCACGTGACTTTTGTATCACCCAGGTTACTTGGCCCCAGCACTTTTTCCAAATACATAATAGTGGTGCTCTGGACTGTCTACTTAAAAACAAATATAAAGTGAATTATTTATTTATAAATTCAGTAGAACGACCTAGTACTCCAGAAATACCAAACAACATACAACCACCAGCATCAGGTATATTTCCAGGTACATAGATGGTGCAAAGTAATTGTTTACTGGTTGGATGGCTCAATGAATGACTGTGAAATACCAAGTTGTTTAAAAATACAAAGTTTTAAGCACATTTTTATTGTCTATGTGATATTTTGTTTTTAATCTTGCATTCTATGCTTTATTCCTAATAGGATTTTATAAACTTATCCACTAGTCAATTTTTTCAGAATTATTCTAAAATCTGTGCATCTATACTTACTTTGTCATGTGTTATATAGGTCATCCTCAGTAGCACATCTTATACTTTAAGGCTGTGTTTGAGTTTACTTCAGAAATGTACTATCTAATTTGACTTAACCTAGCTAGTAGAAAATTCTCCATATAGATCTAATTACTGCTCTCTTGACAGATTACAAACCTTTTCTCTCTCAGAATCTCCAAATCATCCTGAGTTCTCCCCTTCCCTCACACTAATTGGTTAACAAGTCCTATCAGTTCTCTCTGCTGAATAACTAACTATCACATCCTGTCCATCTTCTCCTAGCTTACCACTCTAATGAAGAACTTTATTACCTCTCACCCGGACTAGTGCAGTTTCCCAGCTGATCTTCCAGCCTCTAGTCTCTTGCTGTTCCAGGCCATTGTAGGAACTATCATATTAATTCTAAAAAATCGAAAACTAGCCCTCTGCTTAAAATTTAGGATGACTTTCCAGGGTAAAGTCTAAACTACAGCATTATTTTGATAATAATACACCCCAGGATTACCCTTCCATCCATATTTCTTATCCCTCTTCCTCTACTTCAGCATCTAGCACTCTCCATGCTCTTCTCAGCCCTGTCTTTGCACATGCCACCTGCCCTTGGAATGCCTTTGTCTGCCTAACAAGACTCAAAAGTCTGATCCTCTGTGAAACCTCTTCTGCCTCCCCCAGGCAAAGTTAGGAATTCTGTGCATTGTAATTCCATAGCACTTCATGCCTAATCACATCACATTATGGTTTTTCTTGATGTTTTCTCACTGTTCATTAATAAACATGAACTAACTTTTCAGAATATGATACATTTTAGCTTTCGACACATTTCTTAAGTGCAGAAATTTGCCTTCTGTCAGATTTCATGGTTAACCAAAAGACAAGTTAATGTAATCTAACCTATCAGTGGTAATTATAACTTCAACTAATAATGAATGCATTTCAGTAATATTGTAAGGTGATAATTATTCAAGAAACTGGCCTCCCAAGGTTGACTTTAGATAATATCAGTAATATTATATATCACACACATTAGCAAAATCATACAAACAATTGGGGGCCAGAAATTTCAACCTTTACTTCCTGTCTAATCCAATTTAGCTTCTAGATTCTGTGGCTTCATTATAGGGTAGTCATCCTAGTTCTTAACAAAATATTTGGCATTATAGATATTACTATTGACGTTTATAGTTTTAAAGCTCTTTCATGCTTTTATTTGGTTTCCATGGCACTCTGAAGGTCAATATTATAATCCTGTTTTAAGAAAGTAAGTGATTCTAGACTCAGAGAATTTGAGTAATGTGCTGGAATTTGCATAAAAGACCAATATTCGAATCCTCTTTCTGAAACCATACTCTGATCGCGCTCCTCTTTTTAGTGATAGCAGAAGGCAGACAGAACAACATTTTGAAACCCAAGATTATGGGTCAAGAAAGGCAAATGGTGGGGGGGAGCAATCAAGATGGTGGAGTAGTAGAATGTGAAGCTCATCTCCTCCCACGAATGCATCAAAAATACCTCTACATGTGGAATGATTCTCACTGAATATCTACTGCATGCTAGCAGAAGACCTCAGACCTCTGAAAGGGCAGGAAAATCTCCACATAACCAGGTAGGACAACATTAAAAAGGAAGAAAAAAAGAAAGTGAGAAAGGAATTGGGGATGGGAACTGCTCCCCTGGAAGGGAGCTATGAAAGAGGAAAGGTTCCTGCACCCAGGGAAGTCCCCTGATGGGGAGATCAGCAGTTACAGAGGGGGCGCTTCTGAGCCTCAGAGGAGAATGCAGCAACCGGTTTGCAGCAGCCAGAATGGAGAGAGACCTGCACAGATGGTCAGTGCCACCACTCTGCACTCCCCAACCTGAAACACACATCTGCTGGTGCTGGTGGGGGCTGGGTGCAGAAGCTCAGGCTTCAGAGATCAGACCCGGGGAGAGGACTGGGGTGGGCTGCATGGAAACTCCCTGAAGAGGCTGGAGTCTGGTGTAGCTGCACCCGCGGGTGTACGCACAGGAAGCCTGGGCTGCCTTAGAGGCCAGGTGCCGTCGTGTGGGTGGTGTGCAAGGGGAGGGGTGGGGCCCGCCATTACAGCTTTTTTTCCTGTGTGAGCTCTCAGGTGGCAAGACACAGCCTGCATGAGCTCCAAAAGCAATTGTGAGCCACCACTGTCCCCTAGGCTTCAGGACCAACTGTGAGCCGCTACCGCCCCTGTACTTGAGGAGTGGTCTCAAGCCACCAACTCCACCCTGCTGGACTCCAGGAGCAGTCGTGAGCCACCTCTGCTCCCGTTGTGTGCTCCAGGGATGCACGTGAGCTGCCACCACTGCTGAAAACCCCACAGGCCAGGCACCAGCTGCTGCATCTGTGCACCCCCTTCAAGGGGATAATGACCAGCACATACTGAGGAAAGCGGCGACAGGCATCCATACTAAAAACAGCCCTTGCGCCAAAAATATTAAACCCACACGAGCTACACAGGGATGCTCCCACATATAAATAGCCCTCCAAGACCACAACAGACAACTGTTTCTCCTAAACTCACAGAATAAGAGAAATAATATAAATAAAATGAAGAAGCAGAGGAACCACTCCCAGTTAAAAGACCAAGAGAATTCCCCTGAAAGAACAAACAATGAAGCAGATCTCTTCAGTCTAATAGACACCAGTTTCAAAAAGGAGATAATGAAAATACTGAAGGAATTAAGAAAGGCTGTCGAAAGAAATGCAGAGTACTGTAAAAAGGAACTAGAAACTATAAAGAGGAACCAAGAAAAATTAGAAAACTCATTTGTCAAGACAAAGACTGAACTAAAGGCAATGAATAGCAGAAGAAATAATGCAGAAGAATGAATAAGTGACCTGGAAGATAGAGTAATGGAAATCACCCAATCAGGACAGAAGACAGAAAGCCAAATGAAAACAATATAAGAGACCTATGGGATAATATAAACCATGCAAATTTATGCATAATAGGGATTCCAGGAGGGGAAGAAAGAGAATAGGGGATGGAAAATGCATTTGAAGAAATTATAGCAGAAAACTTCCCAAACCTAAAGAAGGAAACAGATAACCCAGTACAGGAAGCACAGAGGTAGAAAATCATCCACACATAAATATGACATCAAAACCAGCAATCATGAGAAGAGGAGAGTACAAATACAGGATACTGAAAATGCATTTAAAATTAAAAGACCAGCAACTTAAAACAATCTTATTTATACATAGACTGCTATATCAAAACCTCATGATAGGGACTTCCCTGTGGTGGTACAGTGATTAAGACTTCGCCTTCCAATGCAGGGGGTGCAGGTTTGATCCCTGGTCAGGGAGCTGAGATCCCAGATGCCTTGGGGCCAAAAGATCAAAATATAAAACAGAAGCAATGTAACAAAATTCAATAAAGACTTTAAAATTGGTCCACATCAAAAAATCTTTAAAGAAAAAAAAAAACACTTCATGGTAACCATATACTGAAAATCCACAATAGATACACAGAAAAGAAAAAGGAATCCAAACACAGCACTAAAGTTAGTCATCAAATCACAAGAGAAGAGAACAAAAGAGGAAGGGAAGAAGAAAAGACCTACAAAAACAAATCCAAACCAGTTAACAAAATGGTAACAGGACATATATATCGATGATTACCTTAAATGTAAATGAAAGACATAGACTGGCTGAATGTGTATAAAAATAAGACTTGTGTATATATGCTGTCTACAAGAGACCCACTTCAGGTCTAGAGACACATACAGACTGAAAGGGGATGGAAGAAGGTATTCCATGCAAATGGAAATTTAAAGAAAGCTGGAGTAGCAGTACTCATATCAGACAAAATAGACTTTAAAATAAAGAGTGTTACAAGAGACAGAGAAGGACATTACATAATGATCAAGGGATCAATCCAAGAAAAAGATGCAACAATTTTAAATATATATGCACCTAACATAGAAGCACTGCAATATATAAGGCAAATAGTAACAGCCATAAAAGGAGAAATCGACAGTAACACAATAATAGTGGGGGACTTTAACACCCAACTTTCATCAGTGGACAGATCATCCAGACAAAAAAATCAACAAGGAAACACAGGCCTTAAATGACACATTAGACCAGGTGAACTTATATTTATAGAGCATTACATCCAAAAGCAGCAGAATACACATTCTTCTCAAGTGCACATGGAACATTCTCCAGGACTGATCACATGCTGGGCCTCAAAGCAAGCCGCGGTTAATTTAAGAAAATGGAAATCATATCAAGCATCTTTTCAACCACAATGCTATGAGATTAGAAATCAACTACAAGAAAAAACTGTAAAAAACAAAAACACATGGAGCTTAAACAATATGCTACTAAAGAAGCAGGGGATCACTGAAGAAATCAAAGAGGAAATCAAGAAATACCTAGAGACAAATGTCGACAAAAGCACAATGATCCAAAACCTATGGGACACAGAAAAAGCAGTACTGAGAGGGAAGTTATAGCAATGCAAGCTTACCTCAGCAAACAAGAAAAAGCTCAAATAAACAACCTAACCTTACATCTAAAGCAACTAGAGAAAGAAGAGCAAACAAAACCTAAAGTTAGTAGAAGGAAAGAAATCATAAAGATCAGAGCAGAAATAAATGAAATAGAGTTGAAAAAAATAATAGAAAAGATCAATGAAACGAAAAGATGGTTCTCTGAAAAGATAAACAAAATTGATAAACCTTTAGCCAGACTCATTAAGAAAAAAAGGGAGAGGATGCAAATCAATAAAATTAGAAATGAAAAAGGAGAAATTACAACGGACACCATAGAAATACAAAGGATCATTAGAGACACTACAAGCAACTATATGCCAACAAAATGGACAACCTGGAAGAAATGATAAACTCTTAGAAAGATACAATCCCCCAATACTGAATCAGGAAGAAATTGCAAATATGAATAGACCAATCACAAGTACTGAAATTGAAGTTGTGATCAAAAAACTTACAACAAACGAAAGTGCAGGACCAGATGGCTTCACAGGTGAATTCTATCAAACATTTAGAGAAGACTTAACACCTATCCTTCTGAAAGTATTCCAAAATACTGCAGAGGAAGGAACGCTCCCAAACTCATTTTATGAGGCTGCCATCATTCTGATACCAAAACCAGACAAAGACACTAGAAAGAAAAGAAAACTGCAGGCCAGTATTAGTGATGAACACAGATGCAAAAATACTTAACAAAATACTAGCAAACCAAATCCAAGAATATATTAAAAGGATCATGCACTGTGATCAAGTGGGATTTATCGCAGGGATGGAAGCATTTTTCAGTGTCCGCAAATCAGCGTGATACACCATGTCAGCAAACAAGAGTAAAAACCATATCATCGTCTCAATAAATGTAGAAAAAGCTTTTGACAAAATTCAACACCAATTTATGATAAAAACTCTCCAGAAAGTGGGAGTAGAGGGAACATACCTCAGCATAATAAAGGCCATATATGACAGACCCACAGCTAACATCATACTCAACGGTGAAAAACTGAAAGCATTTCCTCTAAGATCAGGAACAAGATAAGGATGTCCTCTCTTGCCACTTTTATTCAACATAGTTTTGGAAGTCCTAGCTGTGGCAATCAGAAGCAAATTGGAAAAGAAGTAAAACTCACTGTTTCCAGATGACATGATACTCTACATAGAAAATTCTAAAGATACCACTAGAAAACTACTGGAATCCATCAATGAATTCAGTTGCAGGATACAAAATTAATACACAGAAACCTCTTGCATTCCCATACACTAAAAACGAAAGATCAGAAAGAGAAATTGAAGAAACAATCCCATTTACCATCACATCAAAAATAATAAAATACTCAGGAATAAACCTACCTAAGAAGACAAAACACCTGTGATTCTGAAAACTATAAGACACCAATGAAAGAAATCAATGATGACACAAACAGATGGAAAGATATAACATATTCTTGGATTGGAAGGATCACAATATTATCACAATGACTATACTCCCCAAGGCAGTCGACAGATTCACTGCAATCCCTAGCAGATTACCAATGGCATTTTTCACAGAACAAAACATTTTAAATTTGTATGGAGACAAAAAAGACCCCAAATAGCCAAAGTAATCTTCAGAAAGAAAAATGGAGCTGGCGGAATCATGTTCCCTGACTTCAGACTATTCTACAAAGCTACAATCATCAAGACAGTTTGGTACTGGCACAAAAACAGAGATATAGATCAATGGATCAGGATAGAAAGCCCAGAAATAAAACCATGCACCTATGGTCAATTAATCTTATGACAAAAGAGGCAAGACTGTACAATGGTGAAAAGACATCTCTTTAGTAAATTGTGCTGGGAAAACTGGACAGTTACATGTAAAAGAATGAACTTAGAACATTCTTTAACGCCCTTTCTTTTACATCTTTACTGGAGTATAATTGCTTTACAATGGTGTGTTAGTGTCTGCTTTATAACAAAGTGAATCAGTTATACATATGCATATGTCCCCATATCTCTTCTCTCTTGTGTCTCCCTCCCTCCCACCCTCCCTATCCCACCCCTCTAGGTCGTTAGAAAGCACCAAGCTGATCTCCCAGTGCTATGCCGGTGCTTCCCACTAGCTAGTTATTTTACGTTTGGTAGTGTATATATGTCCATGCCACTCTCTCACTTTGTCCCAGCGTACTCTTCCCCCTCCCCATATCCTCAAGTGCATTCTCTAGTAGGTCTGTGTTTTTATTGCCATCTTGGCCCTAGGTTCTTCATGACCGTTTTTTTTTTGTTGTTGTTGTTAGATTCCATATATATGTGTTAGCATATGGTATTTGTTTTCCTCTTTCTGACTTACTTCACTCTGTATGACAGACTCTAGGTCCATCCACTTCACTACAAATAACTCAATTTCGTTTCTTTTTATGGCTGAGTGATATTCCATTGTATATATGTGCCACATCTTCTTTATCCATTCATCTGTTGGTGGACATTTGGTTGCTTCCTTGTCCTGGCTGTTGTAAATAGAGCTTCAGTGAACATTTTGGTACATGTAATACCCTTTTGAAAAATAAACTTAAAATGTATTAAAGACCTAAATGTAAGGCCTGATGCTATAAAACTCTTCAAGGAAAACAAGCAGAACACTCTTCAGCATAATATGAGCAATATCTTTTTCATCCACCTCCTTAGAGTAATGAAAATAAAAATAAGTAAATGGGACCTAATTAAACTCAAAAGCTGTTGCACAGCAAAGGAAACCATAAACAAAACAAAAAGACAACCCACAGAATGAGAGAAAATATTTGCAAATGATGTGACTAACAAGGGATTAATCTCCAAATTCTACAAACACCTCATGCAGCTCAATAGCAAAAAAACAAACAACCCAATCAAAAAATTGGGCAGAAGACCTAAATAGACATTTCTCCAAAGAAGACATTTAGATGGCCACAAGGCACGTGAAAAGATGCTCAGCACCACTGATTATTAGAGAAATGCAAATCAAAACTACAATGAGGAATCACCTTACACCAGTCAGAAGGGCCATCATCAAAAAGTCTGTAAACAATAAATGCTGGAGAGGGCGTGGAGGAAAGGGAACCCTCCTGCACTGTTGGTGGCAATGTAAATTGATACAGTCACTATGGAGAATAGTATGGAGGTTCCTTAAAAAACTAAAAATAGAGCTACCATATATATGATCCGGCAATCCCACTCCTGGGCATATATCCAGAGAAAACCATAATTCAAAAAGATACATGCTTCCCAACGTTCACTGCAACACTGTTTACAGTAGCCAAGACATGGAAGCAACCTAAACATCCATCAACAGATGAATGGATAAAGAAGATGTAGTACATATATCCAATGGAATATTACTCAGCCAATAAAAAGAACAAAGTAATGCCGTTTGCAGCAACATGGATGGACCTGGAGATTATCATACTAAGTGAAGTAAGTCAAACAGACAAATATGATGTCACTGTATGCGGAATCCAAAAAAAAAATGATACAAATGAACTTATTTACAAAGCAGAAACAGACTCACAGACTTAGAAAACAAACTTATGGTTACCAAAGGGGAAAGGTTGGGGGGAAGGGATAAATTGGGAGTTTGGGATTGATACATACACACTACTATATTTAAAATAGATAAGGACCTACTGTATAGCACAGGGAACTCTGCTCAGTATTCTCTAATAACCTAAATGGGAAAAGATACATGTGTATGTATAACTGAATCACTTTGCTGAACACTTGACTGTACTCCAATATAAGATAAAAATTAAAAAATATATATATAAGAACAGCTTTATTGATATGTAAAAAAAAAATTTCTCACACAAGCAAAAACTAAAAGAATACAGCAATACTAAACCTTTCCTTAAGGAAATATTGAAAAGTCTTCTCTAAATAGAAAAGAAGTAAGAATATATAGGAAAGAGAAAATCACAGCTGGAAAGCAAATCACCTGAATAAGCCAGTACACAGATTTAAAAAAAAAAAATCAGAAAAATTCTGTGAAAGTGATGATAACCACAATGAACAGCAAAAGGAACAACATGAAGATGTAAAAAGATGGGTGAGGAGAGTAAGAAAAAGTGGATTTTTTTTTCATTTCCTAGAATGTGTTTGAGCATATATGACTACCAGTCTAAGGCAAGTAGATATAGGATGGGGTTAACATACTTGAAAAACAAGGTAACCACAAGTCAAAAACATGCACTAGATTCACAGAAACCAAAAAGAAGAGAACATAAGTATAATACAAAAGAAAATAATCAAACCACAAAAGGAAAAACAAAAAAAAAGGGACCAAGCAGAAATACAAAATCAATGGGAAAACAAGGTTAAAATGCAATAAATACGTATCTATCAATAACTACTTTATATGTCAATGGAGCAAGTGCTCCAATCGATATACACAGTAGCAGATTGGATAAGGAAAACAAGAGCCTACAATATGCTGCCTACAAGAGACCCACTTTAGGGCAAAGGACACACATAGATTGAAAGTGAATGGATGGAAAAAGATATTTCATGCAAATGGAAATAAAAAGAAATCAGGAGTTTCATTGCTCATATCAGACAAAATAGACATTAGAACAAAGACCATAAAGATAGATAAAGAAGGACACTATATAATGATAAAAGGAACAATACAAGAAGAGGATTTTATACTCATCAACATATATGTACTTAATATAGGAGCACCCAAATACATAAAACATACTAAAGGGAGAAATTGACAAGAATACAATAATAGTAGGAGACATTTACACCCCACTCACATCAATGGACAGGTCTTCTGGACAGAAAATCACTAAGGCAACAGATCCTAAGTGATATAGTCAAACAGTCAGACTTACTTGATATGTTCAGGACATTACATCCAAAAAAACAATACACATTCTTCTCAAGTGCACATGGAACATTCTCTAGGATTGACCACATATTAGGGCACAAGACAGGCCTCAACAAATTTAAGAGTATAGAAATTATCTCAAGCACTTTTTCTGACAACAATGGCATAAAACTAGAAATCACAGAAAAAGAAATGAGAAAAAAACGATTTCATGGAGACTAAACAACATGCTGCTAAAAAACCAATGGGTAAACAATGAAATCAAAGAGGAAATTTAAAAATACCTGGAGACAAATGACAATGAAAACACAACCATACAAAATCTATGGTGTATGGCAAAAGCATTTCTTAGAGGGAAGGTTATAGCAATATAGGCCTTCCTCAAAAGACAAGAAGAATCTTAAACAGCCGAACCTACCACTTAAAAGAATTAGAAAAAGAACAAACAAAACCTGAACTCAGCAGAAGGAAGGAAATAATAAAGATCATAAAGGAAATAAGATAGAGATTAAAGAGATAGAAAATATCAGTAAAACCAAGAGCTGGTTCTTTGAAAGGGTAAAGCTTCTGCACAGGAAAGGAAACCATAAACAAAATAAAAGGACAGCCCACAGAAAGGGGGAAAATATTTGCAAATGATACAACTAACAAGGGCTTAATTTCCAAAATATACAAACAGCTCATACAACTCAACAATAAAAATACAACCCAATTGAAAAATGGATAGAAGACCTAAATAGACATTTTTCCAAAGAATAAATACAAATAGCCAATAGCCACGTGAAAAAACGTTCAACATCGCTAATTATTAGAGAAATGCAAATCAAAGCTACAATGAAGTACCACCTCACACTGGTCAGAATGTCCATCATTAAGAAATCTATAAATAACAAATGCTGAAGAGGATGTGGAGAAAAGGGAACCCTCCTGCACTTTTGGTGGGAATGTAAGTTGGTACAGACACTACGGAAAACAGTATGGAGGTTCCTGAGAAAATTAAAAATAGAATTACGTTTTATGATCCAGCAATCCCACTCCTGGGCATATATCCAGACAAAACTCTAATCCAAAAAGAAACATGCACCCCTGTGTTCATAGCAGCACTATTCACAGTAGCCAAAACATGGAAACAATTTAAATGTCCATTGATAGAGGAATGGATAAAGAAGATATGGTACATATATACAATGGAATACTACTCAGCCATAAAAAAATGAAATAACGCCATTTGCAGCAACAGGGATGCAACTAGAGATTATCATACTAAGCGAAGTAAGTCAGAAAGAGAAAGACAAATACCGTATGACATCACTTATATGTGGAATCTAAAATATGACTCAAACGAAACTATCTACAAAACAGACTCAAGGACGTAGAGAACAAATTTGTGGTTGCCATGGCGGAGGGGGCTGGAGGAGGGATGGAGTGGGAGGTTGGGGTCAGCAGAGGTAAGCTATTATATGTGGAATGAATAAACAGCAGTGTCCTACTGTATAGCACAAAGAACTATATTTAGTATCCTGTGATTAATCACAATGGAAAAGAATATTTTAAAAAGTATATATACGTGTAACTGAATCACTTTTCTGTACAGCAGAAATTCACACAACATTGTAAATCAACTATATACATCAACAAAAATTTTTTAAAAGGCAAATGATGATGTCAACCTGGATTATTTTGACATCATGTAAAAGAGTAGATGCAAAGCTTACAGAGGTTCCTTTTTTAATGATATTTTGCTAAAACATGTAAAATTTGCCATGTTAGCCATTCTTAAGTGTATTGTTCAGTGGCATTAAGTACATTCACATTTTTGTGTAACCATCACCATGATCCATCTCAAGAACTTTTTCATCATTCCAAACTGAAATTCTGTACACTAACTCACCATTCCCTGTAGGCCCTGGCAACCACCAGCTACTTTCTGCCTCTATGAATTTGATTCCATTAGATAGCTTATACAAGTGGAATCATACAGTATTGTCCTCTTTTGTCTGGCTTATTTCACTTCATATAATGTCTTCAAGGGTTATCCATGTTGTAGCGTGTCAGAATTTCCTTTTCAAGTTGAATGATATGCCATTTATGTATATATCATGTTTTGTTTATCCATGCGTCCATTGGTGGACATTTGGGTTGTTTCCACCTTTGGCTACTGTGAATAATGCTGCTGTGAACACTGGTATACAAATATTTGATTAGGTGCCTGCTTTCAGTTCTTGGGGGTATATACCCAGAAGCGGGAGTGCTGGATTATATGGTATCTTCTCTTTTCTTGGAAAATAGAATCAGGGTAACTTTGTTTTAAAAGTTTTTGTTTGTGTGTTTTAATTCTAGGAATTCACCCTATCAAAGTGAATCGAATAGCTTATATAAATAAGGATTTTTATAAATTCCCTACGAGTCCTGTGCTAATTGAAACTTATGAGCCCAAATATTAATACATAAAAAACACAACTATAGAGAAATAAAATGTGAGCCATCAATATAATAGAATATTGTGCAGTCACTAAAGTGTTTTTGAAGTCCATTTAATGACAATTGGGAAATGTTTACTATATAATGTTGAATCAAAATCAGAACCCCAAGTGTGACTTCAGCCTTGTATATATGTAAGCAACGTATTTCACTGTTTACATTTAAATATTTAGATTGATTTTTTACTCATAAATATATGACAGGAAAAGTACCAAAATATGGTAATCTCTAATTGGTGGGAATATGAGTGATTTTTTTTCTCCTTTATACTTTTCTGTACTTTTCCAAATTTTCTAAAGTGTCCATACATTATTTTCACTATCTTAAAATGTATTAACATGATTCTCAAAATTTAGTATCTTAGTGATGAGAAAGAACTGAATAGAATTAGAAGAAGCCATTCTAGAAACCTGGCAGGAAATTATACCTGGGACTAAATAACTAGTTCTTTTTCCTTAGAAGATAAAATAGGATTAAAATACTGGGACTAGTATGTTAAGGTTATAATAGGGTAAGCTGGTATCGAGTGTGTTAGGTACATGTACACCTTAAGGCAAGTCTGGAGTAAAATTATTGCCCACCCTAAACATTATCATCAACGTGTACTGTTCTCACCCGCTTCCTAGCTGCAGTAAGTAGGGAAGCAGGTCTCAGAGGTAGGCTTCTCCTGTGCAGTCAAATTGATCCTCCTGAATTTTACATTAAAGAGTTTAGATTATACAGAGGCTGTTTCTACGTTTTGGTCCCAGGAATGACAATTGAAAAGTAAGACACAACAAATGTACATTTTTATAGATTTGCCTATATTGAACATTCTCTCACTGTGACCAGACCAACCCATCCCTTATCATTTGATAAATCATCCATTGCCTGTACAGTCTCTTTAGAGACTTACAACCTCTAAGGCACTAAATTTAAATTTATATTTAAATTGCACTTCATTTGAAGCAAAGTATACTTTAATGAAGTAGGATTTTAACCATCAAAGCAAAAGCTATAAAATGTCCATAACTGAAATGTTCTTTGTTTCTAGATAATTATATGACATTATCTCGTTTAATTGATCTCCTAAGAAGATGTGGAAAACTTGAGGATGTTCCAAGATTTTTCTTAATGGCTGAGAAACGTAACTCCAGAGCAAGACTGGAGCCAGGATTTCAGTACTGTAAAGGATTATATCTTTGGTAAATTTATTGGCAAATAAATTCTACATAATAGGTTATTTTCCTCATTGTGACTAAAGTAGAATACACTTTGAATTTTAAAAATTCTGTATTTTAAAATATAATAGTTTTATTTACAAAACAAATTATAAACGACTTAAAGTTTGTAGTTAGTGATTGCAATAAGTAATTTTTTTTAAACATCTAACAAGGTATACTGGAGAACCAAATGATGCCCTTCGACATTTTAATAAGGCTCGGAAAGACAGTGACTGGGGCCAAAATGCCCTTTATAATATGATAGAAATCTGTTTGAATCCAGATAATGAAACTGTTGGAGGTGAAGTATTTGAAAATCTGGATGGAGACCTGGGGTGAGTAGTATTTGACAAGTTACTCTTTTTTCCAGAAACACTTGTTGGGGATAATCAAGGATATCTTATAAAAGAGAACTAAATTCCAGGATAGCACTAAAGGCAGTTTAGCGAATAAATCGTAGCTGGGAATAACTGTTCTCTGAAACAAGCATGACATACTTTTAGAAGGTTTTCTAAATCAGAACAGACATGCTATTGAAGACACTCCCCCCCTAATTGCTCTGTGGAAAATAGAATGAATCGTAGTGCGTGATTACCTTGGCAAAAATTGTCCGCATAATAATAATAGTAACTTCTTAACAGATGGCTCTCTGCCAGATCTTGGCTGTATACTGTATATGCATTGCCTTATTTATTCCCTTTAACAATGTGTGAAAAAGCTCCAAGTTAACCTAACGTGATGGAGTTAGAAAATGGTGGGGGCAAGATTTAGACTGAGTCTCCCTGGCCTCAGAGCGCCAGCTGTTGGCCACTGTGGTGCACTGCGGGTAAGTGGTTATACTTCTGTCAGGCTGCACTTGTTGCTCGCCCTCTCCTCAGGGTCAGGGAAGGCAGAGTGGGGAGTGTATAAGGGTGTAAGGGGAGTAGGAGAGGTCATTTCTGCCCCCAGGAGCATGCATGCAATTTACCTGGTCGGCAAGACAGTGTCTGAAGCCATTCAATCTTGCAACAAAACAGAAGTGAGTTAAATTGTTATTAAGTGTTGCAGGAATTCATAGAACACACAGTGCAGAGCAGTCAGGGGAAGCTGCATAGAGGAGTGGGAGAAATGAAAACCTGACTGCTGAGAGGTTTCAGTGGCAGTCCTGAAGGCTTGGATTACAGAGACCATTGAAAGATTTAGAGCGGGGGAGAGGCATTTTTAATTTTTGTTTGTTTTAGAAAGGTTAAGGAAACATTCTGTTTTGCAACTATAGTAGGCTGTCCCCATGGAAATCTTCAGCAATGGGTTGAAAACACCAAATTTGGAATATAGAACTCAGAAGGGAGGTCACAGCTTGAGATACAGATTTGGGGGATAGGTGCTCAGAGTGGGTAGTTGGAACCCCATGAATGGCCTCTTTTCGAGTAGAATGTAGTGACGGAAGTCTGAGAACTAAATTTGGGGTGTGCTGACATTTAAGGAGATTGGAGGAAGGGAGGTAAGGATAGGGCAATGACTGGTGAAAAGAGAAGGAAAACTGTAATCTTACAGAAGAAACAAAAGGAGGGGAGCTTGAAAGAAGATTACCAACAGTGTAAAATGTTTTAGAGAAGGTAAAAGCCTGAGAAGAAGATCAATAGCTTTAGTGATTAGGCTTTAAGAATTTAATTTCCTTTCATTAATTGATTTATTTATACATTATATCTGGGTGTGGTTATGTATATAAGAAAATTGCTATTACACATTCAAATTATTGCACTTAAAATTTATAACCTCTTGACAAGTAAAGAATTTCTTTTCTGAGAACCTAATAGGTAACTGGGTGAGGAACATTAATATACTTTATATGTCTGGCAAACTTAGATTCAAATCTATTAGCTATGTGATCTTTGGCAAATTACTTTATCTGTTGGAGCCTTGGTTTTCTCATATGTAAAATGGATTCAGCATACACTGAATGAAATAACACAGTGCTTGGCACGTAGGAAGTGCTTTAACAAAGTTAGTTACTTTCTGCTCCCTCCTTTTTTTAAATTATTTTTTAACTGAAGTATATAGTTGATTTACAGTATTTTATAGTCTCCCTTCTTTCTTTCGTTTTCTGAGTAGGTATGCTATTTGATAATTGTATAATTCTACTTACCCTGAATTCTAGTTTTATATTAGCTAAAATGAACACATTTACCACAGGTGGACGGTATCCAATTTTTGTTTTCAGTCTAAAGTGAATAAATGTTTAATGGTGTTTTATTGAAGCTATGTTAGTTTTGTTTTTAAAACTGTAACTGTGCTTTACTTTGTATTAGAAGAGAATGAGTGACATTCTTCAGTAGGATTACTTTTAAATTGGTGAGAAAAATAGAAACCAGTGTACCCTAATCTCAATGAATTTTACTTAATGAGTGATAGACAGATTTATTTTGTATTGTATACAGTAATTCAACTGAGAAGCAAGAGTCTGTGCAGTTAGCAGTGAGAACAGCAGAAAAGCTCCTTAAGGAACTAAAACCTCAGACTGTTCAGGGTCACGTGCAGCTTCGCATAATGGAAAACTGTTGCCTAATGGCTACCAAACAGAAATCTAATGTCGAGCAGGCGTTGAATACCTTCACTGAAATAGCAACATCAGAGGTTAGTAGATTTTCTTTTTCAACTTCATGTTAGCTTTCCTTGGTGGTGTTGAAATATGTACTTTAATTAGTTATTTGTTTTCTGAAGATTGACTTCATTATTTACTATTATTAAAAATTAGAAATATAGTTTGGTATGATTTTACATCATGTACCTTTGTTTTCAGAGGAGACATTGTTACATGTTGACGTGTTGTTATGTTTATCTCTATTAGAACAGTGAGTTCTAGAGAAGGGAAATTCTGCAAGAGGGCATAAATTAGTTCTCAAGGGAATGGCTTTATCCTGTGTTGTTAAGTGTAGCCTAGGTTAACTTACTAAGTGAAAACAAACACCTGGCTGCCTTGATATCTCACCTTTTCACTTATGTGAACTTTAAATTTTTCCAGCTCTAGAGCTAAGTGAGATCAGTAGTGACAACTTATAATTCAGTCATGCAGATAATGATGTTGTTCTTTAGTGACACTGAAATCACCCCCTGTGATAATAAGAATAAATATTAAATAATAATAAATTATTTTATTACTATTAGATCAAAGGCTTTCTCCTCTTTTCAGCCCATTCAGATCCACTGCCCTTCTCACCCTCTGGGCCTTTTATTTCTCCTTCCCTCACACAGTGCTGTATTTCTCCAATTACTTGTTATTAAGGAAGGAATTCTAGGTACCCATCCCATCAACAGTTGGTAGTAGCTAGTTCTAAGCATGCACTTGGGATTTCACGTTCTTCTACTCACTGGCGTTGTAAGCCGTGGGAGACTCATGTGGGGCCTCTCACAGGATGTACAGAATTTTGCTGTGTTTTCTTGTGGTTCAGAGGTCACAGCAGCAGCAGTAAATGACCAAAACCTCCTACAGTGACCCCTCCCCCCTGCCTCCCAGGACCCTGGAGGGCTTTGGAAAACCTGCAACTCCTGTTGTTGTTGGGGTGCAAGTATCCAAGGTGGCACTTAACCACCACTGTAAGCCGCCCTGGGGACAAAACAGCAAGGCAGCAGCGGCCCAGTTCCATCCTCAAGCAGAGCCCCTCTGCTGACACTGAAGCAGTGCTCAGTTGAATTGACTGCAGCAGCAGATGGATGACAGCAGCTGACAGAACCAGAAATAGGGCTGTCCTGTAAGTCTAAGAACATCTGTAAAACATGGTAAAGCACCATTGCAAGTAAGGTGTCATAGCTCCCTAATGTTGGGAAGTAACATTCTGTCATGTAAGGAGAGTTTAAACTGTGAGGTTTGAGAGAGAACACTAAAAGCAGTAAGTGACATCACAGCTGTTTCCTAGAGAGACTGTGCCAGTTCTTTGTTTTGCTGAGACTACCTTATTTTTCTTATCATTCTTACATATGTGATTAGTAATATACGGTCCTCAAATCTGTTTACTGGCCATACTGTCCAAAGACTGATGTATGAATTGAAGTTTAGTAAGTGAATTTTATCTTGCATTTTTCCCTTTTAACTCGTAGGCTGCATATATTAAATATAATGACTATTCATTAAGTAACCAGTGGGTGCTGAGCATAGTCGGAATCACAAAGATAAACCACACATAGACCCTTTCTTCAAGTTTCTCGTAGTCTAGGGAAGATGAGACACAGATACTGAGTGTAATGCAAAGCAAAATCTGTTACATTCTGTCCTAAAGTTGCAAATAACAGTGCTGTAGGACAGGGGCTCCCAACCCCCAGGCCGCGGACCGTCCCGGGCCTGTTAGGAACCGGACCAGCCAGCAGGAGGGGAGCAGCGGGCAAGCGAGCGAAGCTTCATCTGCTGCTCCCCGTGGCTCGCGTTACTTCCTGAACCATCCCCCCGCCTGCCCCCCGCCCGTGGAAAAATTGACTTCCACGAAACTGGTCCCTGGTGCCAGAAAGGTTGGGGGATCCCTGCTGTAGGAGATAGTATAAGGAGAGCTGAGAGACCCCTTCCATGGAAGAAGGTATGATTTAAGAAGAACCAGGGTAAATTGCATTTTCACAGGCAGAGTTGGAGGAAGTGCATTCTAAGTTAAGGGAAAAATGTGAACAAAGGCAGGGAGGCATCGAAGCATAGGGTAGATTCACAGCACTATGTGGCCTTCACATTGATTGAAAAATGACAGGAAGACATGGGAGGAACCAGTGGAAGAAGCATTAAACCCAAGCTAAAGTGTTTCCCCTTCCTTTCTTCCCCTCACCTTGAACCATAAAGGTACACTGTTTATAATGGAGCTGTATTGTCTTTTGTGATGTAAAGTTGTTGCAGTTCAGAGTGACAGAGAAAAGCTGGCTGAACATCTTAGGATGTCTGCACCAGAAAAGGCATCATGGGCCTAGTGCAGGGGCTAGAATGCAAGTCTGCAGTTTTAGAAAGCATTCTTCAGTTCACTCAGGAGTGATTTCAAGCTGTGAGGAATTGATTCATTCTAATCAAACTCAAAAGTGTGTGATTTTTAAATCAGAGAGTTTATTTTTAAAGGTATAGTGTGGGATATTTTTAGTATGTGAATAGGTCTGGACATTTTTCCAGGACCCTTCTCTTCTTGGGCTGTCCTAGGATCTGGCTGACAAATGCATAGTAGGTCTGTATTTTCTTTCCTCCCTAGCCCTCCTGGGATGGGGGATACTGTTCAATAATTAATAATATCCCACACGTCTTCAAAATCTACTACCAAATTGGTTGTATTTGGCGTTCAAATAACAAACTTTCTGCCATTCCTTAATCAGGAGAACAAATTACATATTGGGAGTTTATTGATAGACATAAAATTAGACCCAAGGAAGTTTTATATTCCTACAAACCATGTTCATCAGACTCTAGTGAATTGCCCTTCTCCATTCCAGGGTTATTTCTGACTTCCAACCATGATCAGTGTTGGACGTCGAACTTTTTAACACTCTGCTCTCCTTCTGTTTGTTATTAGTTACTGAAATTTGCTATCTTACAGTGCACCTTTATTATAGTCATGATATTATAATTTCTACATCACAGTTTCTCATCTTTTATTTGTATTTTAAATGGAAGTCTTTCTCTTTATAAACGCATCACGATCCCTCTGCTGAAATTTGAGAAGCACTTTATCTTTATCAGATTCATACACATAACTGCTTAGGTATGTTAGTTTTCTGGATAGACCGCTAATGGTCTCCATTTTATACCAATTCTTAATAGCTTGTTGGTTTCGCAGAGTGACATTTTCTGACTCTGAGCTCTGTCTAAAAGAATATCATCTTTTGTAGCTACTATCAAGGAGCTGCAGACTCCAAATCTAAAAGCATATTTTAAGGCATGAGTTTATTTCATATAGTTTCCAAATGATTAATTAATTGCATGCCTTATTTATAACATTTCATTGACCAAACTTTATTGGGCAAAGAGGCTTCTGAATAAAATGAAAAGGGAGGAGGAAAAGAGCGATAGAAGTCAGTATAGATAAGGAATATCATTTGCAGGTAAATCATTCTGTTAAGTCCTGTTTTATAGGTGAAAGAACTAAGGAGCCAGAATGCGGAATCTGAAACATAAATGTTCAATTAGGACTACAATGAGATAGAATTTTATTTTTTCTGTTTCTGTACAAAACCAAAACAACCAGTCAGTCTCACTGAAGAAGTTTTCCTAATTGTCTGGAATTGCGTGGTTACCGCACCTGCATTCTTACTGAACTACCTGGACCAGATGGTTCCTCCTGGTAGCCTGAGGTTACTGGATGTGTTACATAATGACCATATCGCAGTATTTAAGTGAAGCCAGCAATAGAATCCACAGGCCGGTCCTTATATTATGTAGCACTTGCTACTTTCCATGTGTTTTTCTTTTAAACATGGCACATTTATGTTTGTGTATCTGGGGGTCTCAACTCTTGTTTCCTTATAGAAGGATCATATTCCAGCACTTTTGGGAATGGCAACAGCTTATATGATCTTGAAACAAACTCCACGAGCCCGAAACCAGCTGAAAAGGATTGCAAAAATGAACTGGAATCCTATTGATGCTGAGGACTTTGAGAGAAGTTGGCTGCTGCTTGCTGACATTTATATTCAATCAGCAAAGTACGACATGGCAGAAGAGCTGTTAAAAAGGTGCCTGCGTCATAATAGGGTAGGTGACTGAGGAGTGAAAAATAATTGGTAGCCTTTGTTGTATAAGCTTTCTATATAGGCTTTTTTTTTTTTTTTTTTTTTTTTTTTTTTTTGCGCGGTACGTGGGCCTCTCACTGTTGTGGCCTCTCCCGTTGCGGAGCGCAGGCTCAGCGGCCATGGCTCACGGGCCCAGCCGCTCTTGGCATGTGGGATCTTCCCAGACCGGGGCACGAACCCGTGTCCCCTGCATCGGCAGGCGGACTCTCAACCACTGTGCCACCAGGGAAGCCCTCTATATAGGTTTTTATAGAGTGTTGGTCCATTTCTAGGGATTTCTGTGTGTTTTTAGAGAATTAAATGTTTGTTTTTACCACAATCAGGAAATAAATATTAGTAATAAAAAAGAAGCCATTTGCCTTTGAAAATAAAGAAAGAGAGATTGCAGTTTCAAGTTTCAGCTGTGGTTTGCCCTACTTACAGAAAGTGTTTTGGAATGTCAGGCGTTTGCCTGTGATTATCCATCTCATCCCAGAGCTAATGAAAGTTGCAGAAGAGCATTAATTGCACACGTCTGTCCCTCCTGTTAAATACTCCTGATGAACTGACTGCAGCTGCGTGTTGTTTCCTCATTATTAGAATCCACTCTGCGTAATATATTTTGTAGGGAAAAGTGTTTTAAGCATTTAATTTGATTTGTTTAATGAAAAGTCCGTATCTTAGGTAGAAAAGTGTGTATCTTAGGTAGAAAACTGAAAATCTTCAAGTCCTTAGAATTTAAGGCTCTTTACTAACAGTGCATTTTGGTATTTAATTGCCCAGAAAAGGATGTCTTTTTATAACATGTTTTAAGTTAAGAATTTGTTACTATTTATTGAGAAATAATTGTGCTCAACTTAGAAACTTGAGGATATTTATCTTTATAGAGTCTTATCAGTTACTTCAAAATCTTAATCACAGCAAATCTATGTTTTATTCCCTTTGAGCCAGTTAGATTACAAAATAGATCATTTGTTTTTCAAAGAGGAGTCATGATCGTCTAATACTATTAAGTTATTTTCTTGGGGACTTTAAAAACCTAAAATATCAAGCCATTTATCAATTTATGTAATTATACATGTAATTTAAGTTACATTGGCCTTAAAAAACAGAATACTTATTAATAGGCTCTGAAAAATCTAAACTGCCAAATAACTAACCCTTACATGCCTAATCTAGGATTAAACAAGATTTCATGGGAATTAAGGTTTCAGTGCAGATAGAATTTCAATTTGCCAGAATGCAGACAGCAATACATTGCATGATTGAACATGACGGTTGCTTTAGAGGCGTCAGCCCTACTGCTGAGGCATGACAATATTGGAAGCATGAAATTCAGGAACCAGAGCTTAGAAACTTTGAATTATATAATTAAAAAATGGAGATCATCCAGATCTGGGGCGGGAAATGTGCAAGATGACACTAGACCATCTTGTCATACCAGATGGCAAGGAAGCTATCAGTGATAATTGGAGTCATGTCAGGGACTCAAGAGCCAACTTGAGGACACTCCCACTAGCCAAAGTTGAGACACTTTAGATATCAGTAATAACTGCATTGAGTTGGAACACACCAAATATGTCTAAGTCCATGAGTTTACAAAGATCCAAAAAACAAACAACCCTAATTGGTCACCACTGAAATATGCTAATAAACTGACTTATTTCTAAAGCTGGCAAATAAAGGGAAAGAATTAAGCATCTATCCTGCCTTTTCTGTATGAACAATACTGCTGGGAAACAAAATAGTGGAAAAGGAGGTGTTTCTCAATATAGATGTTTTCCAGCTAATAAATGAAGAAAGAATGATAGAATGTCACTATTTTCCAACCATGATGAACTAATGAATGGGTATAACATCACAAGACATTATGTGTCACGTGATGGAAGAACACACCATCTATGAGAGGGTCAGAGTGGGGTGACACAGGTGAAACACTCACTCCAGGTCCGAAATTTAAAGGAGCACTTAAAATCTCAGTAATTATCGGGACTTCCCTGGTGGTCCAATGGCTAAGGCTCCGTGCTCCCAGTACTCCCTGGTGCTCCCTGGTCAGGGAACTAGATCCCACATGCTGCTACTCAGAGTTCACATGCTGCAACTAAAAAAAACAGGATCCCGCATGCCACAACTAAAAAGATCCCACATGCCACAACGAATATCCCGCACCAGCAACGAAGATCCCACGTGCTGCAACTAAGACCCGGCGCAGCCAAATAAATAAATAAATATATATATATTTTTTAAATCTTAGTGATTATCTTAGTTAACTGATGCTGCTATAACAAAGTACCATAGACTGGGTGGCTTATAAACACCAGAAATTTATCAATATTTCTCACAGTTCTAGAGGCTGGAAGTCTAAGATTAGGGTGCCAGCATGGCTGGGTTGTAGTGATAACCCTCTTCCTGGTTGCAGACTAATGAGTTCTCACTGTGTCCTCACATGGCAGAAAAAGAGGGCAAGGGGGCTCTCTGGGGTCCCTTTTATAAGGTCACTAATCCCATTCAGGAGGGCTCCACCCAAATGACCTGTTCACCTCCCCAAAGCCTCACCTCCTAATACCATCACACTGGATGCTAGGATTTCAACATATGAATTTGGGGGAACATAAACACTCAGTCCAATGTAGTGATCAGGATGAGTGACATTTAATGCAATATTTTTTTAACAAAGTATCAAAAGGTAAAACAGGTAGGATCTTACAGTGCTGTGCTGAGCTATATTGAAGCCTGAAGCAAAAAGGGAAAATGTGTGCCCTGATCCATGTTTGTATTTTTTAATGGTTAATAGTTTTCATGAAAATATTAGCGATGTATCTTCTTGCATTAAAATAAGGAAAGTAAAATTATGATAAAGAGAAAAAATATTCAAACTTAAAATAACGCAGTGAATTTTAATACACCTACTTTTCTATTTTTTAAAATTAACACTCTGGGAAAAAATAGCAATTAAAAAATACCTAAAAACATGTATACAGCATTGTGCATTTTTGTTTTTTCATACGGAGCAGTGTGGCTCGGTTGAGCACTGATCTATGAAGTAAGTAGTTTCACCTCTTTCCCCTTAAGTCAAAATCAGATACAAACCTCTAGATCTAATACAATTTCCAGGAAATATCAATGACATAGGAATATATTATATAACCACTATAAGGATGCACTCACCTAAATCTGGGCTGTGAGAAACTCTAGGATGAACATTCTTGTTTCTTCTATATTTAATTGCAAGGAAAGAGACAGAGAGGAGACTTATAGATCAAAAGGAAGTTTAGGGACATTTCAACCAGTCACAGTGTGTGGCCCTTATTTGAATCCTCATCCTAACATGCAAACAAAAAAGTATGTTAAGACTATTTGAAATTTGAATAGTGACTGGATATTTGGTGATATCAAGGAGTTGTTACATTTTAGGTATGATAATTTGTGGTTATGTTGAAAGAAAGTCCTTATTTTTAGAAAGGCATACTAAAATATTTATGGATGAAATGATGTAGTATCTGAGGGTTTTTTATCTGATAATACAGAAGGACAAGTGTATGGAGTAGTGAAACAGTATCAGTCAGGAGTTCATTGTTGAAGACATGGGTTCAGGGGGTCCATCATACTGTAATTTCTATATGTGTTAGAATTATTTGTAATAAAAAGTGTACATGTATATGTATAAAACATCTCCTTCCCTCTCACCCAAAAATCCTGATTCTGTAGGTTTGAGATAGGGGCTCAGCATCAGAATCTTTTTTTAAGTCCCATAGATGATTGGATTGCGTAGCCAAGGTTGAAAACCACTGTTTTATGTGCCATTTAAATGAGTTGATATGGTTGACCTCTATAGTCATAAGCACTCCATAAAATCTTAGTGATATCAAGTATAATCTGTTGATACATCTTGCATTTTTCTTCAGTCTTGCTGCAAAGCTTATGAATATATGGGATATATTATGGAAAAAGAGCAAGCATATACAGATGCTGCCTTAAACTATGAGATGGCATGGAAACATGGCAATCAGACAAATCCAGCAGTAGGTGAGTTTAAAATTTAGACACTAGGTTTTCACAGGAAACGTGGGTTTTATATGTAAATCTTCATTTAAATGCATTTGTTTTTTCTCTTTAAGGACAAAATACACATTAAGAGCCAACATCCTTTGTCGGACCATCTGAAAAATAAATTTTATATTTATAATAGATTATTAGCTACTAAGTTATTAGGTGTAGTTTCCTGAGATTCAAACTCCACCTCAGTCGCCTTAAAGGACATCCGATCTAATTCTGCCCTTTCTTTCCCTTCACCCTCTAATTCTAGAATGGTGATGCTGTGGGGGGAAGGTGTTCCATTGTGAAGGAAGTGGGAAGACATTGCATCAAATCAAGTCCTCCTGGTTTCTTTACTGCAGAACTTCTCAAAGCCTCTAAACTCTAATATATACTGTGATGGATATCACAGAGGGGACATGTTTCCCACAGTAATTTGACTACGGAGCTTTTTTTTTTCTCTTGAGCATCTATAAACGTCATTTGGTTCCAGTGGTAGCCCATTGGTTTGAGGAAGGCTAGTCTCCAGTATCTGTAACAGATGGGCAGCATCTGGAATATACTTAGTGACTCCTGTCTCCCACAGTGTGAGGGAGCTCCTCCCCAGGCCTCTCTTTCTTTGTGTTGCACTGAAATAGGCTTCGTTGACACTGCCCTGTCTGCTCTCTGGAGCAACCCACAGAGTCCTTCCGCCCTTATGCATAATGGCCCTCTAATTGCAAACTCTGTCATTGTCTCTCCTCAGTTTCTCTCCAAACCATCCTCAGGTGCTTGTCCATTCTTGCTTTCAAGTCTTTCACCCTCCTTGCTGTCTCCTGGAAACTCTCAAATAGTATTTCCCAAACTTTGCTTTGGAATACTGGCTGAGATATTAATAGTTATTTCTTTAAAAACAGAGAGTTGAGCGTGAGGAGATGAGGTTCCATGGCCAAATGGGTTTCGAAAAGGCAATTTTATTTGTCCATGTCCCTCTTGACCTGTTGTGCCAGAAATAGACAAGTTCTTAAGTATGATTTAAGAACGAATTGTATGTATAATGAAGCTATGTTTTTAAATTAGACATTTAGTAGTTGATAGTTCAACCTAAGATGGCATCTGTCTTTTTAGCAGCCGTGGCACAGTGATGACTCAGATTTAATATGCAGTCAGATTGGTCATCTTTAGACTTACTGCTGTCAGTTCAGGACTTCCCCTACCTTGTATTTTTCTGAGGTCTGTTATTTTACTAGACTTGTATAGAGCCCAGGAACTAACGCTTCCTTCTCAGGTATTGTGCGTCTTACAGAATAAAATCAGCTTGTAAAATGAACATTCCTTAAAATCCTTAAAATATATTTAATTTTGGTGCTTTTTTCCCCAGAAGGAATACAGTTAGAAGCTCAGTTATTTAAATACTCTGTTCCTTGGAAGACCAGCAAATAAAGAGATTTCAAGTCAGTAGTTCCTTCACTGTGTTATCTTTGTGTTTTATAGGTGATTTTTTCAGTTCCTCTGACTTCTCCTTAGTTGGCATTTCTCTGAGGCTCTAAATTAATTCTCACAGTTTCTTCCTTAAGATTATCATTGCATCCAGTACCCCCAGCCTGCCTGGCCAAGTTAATGATGCATTTATTTCACTTTTTCACTTGTCAGGAAATCCTTCAAATCATGGTTGTGTTCTTTTCATAGGATTCAGGCGTGAGTACTGTAACTGTGAAAGGTACCAGGAACTGAGATCCACTGAGAGGAGAACACAGTCATGTTTCTCCCTTCAGTCATTCCCAGGTTACGTGACAGTCACTAGGCTGTTCACATTGTTCGTGTTCACGAGTGCACTCTCTCTCTCCCCCGTTTTTTTTCCTGATTACAAAGAGTTGAATTCTTAGAAGCCTGACAGGTATCATGCAGCTGCGGTACACGTGTTCTTTGCCATTTCTAGCTCTTCATTTCCTCTCTAAAGTTTTTTGAAGGAAATGATTCTATCAGGTTTCTTTCAATATGAAAACTTTGTGCTTCTAATTTAGTGTTTACACAGAAAAAAAATGCTAATATTTGCGTGGTACTCAAATTTTTAAAAGCATTTCACAACAAGTATTTCATTTGATCTTTAAACTTACACTAAGAGCAGAGTTATCCTTCCATTTTTGGATGAGGAAACTTGAGATTGACAGCTCAGGTGACTTGTCTAAGGTCTCAAAGCTAGTCAGGAAGCCAGAAACCAAAAGTTAGGTCTAGGTTTTTTGGCTCTAGTTTCCATGTTTGGCATGACATCTTATGTTGTTTTCCTTTTTAAATGTCCTTTTAAATGTTCCTTTTTTTTTTTTCAATGCTTAACAGTGGCTTTATTAGGTGAATGCTTGAAAGTATTCAACATTAAATTCAATTTACTTCACATGTTTGCAAACACATCATTAGCAATTCTTAACTATTTCAAATCAACTAATTTGAAGTACAGAAGGCTTGTTTTCAGATAACTCTTCTGAGGTGACACTAAGACTGAAAGAAACCTATGACTTGAGTCCAGGTCTCTAATAAACTCTATTTATTAATCTGTTTTATAATTATTTTCCAATGATACCAAGTTTACCTCTCTGACACTTATTTTTTTCATCTTGGACATTTCTCATTTGTGTGTGTGCGTGTGTGTGTGTGTATCGAATGCAATGAATTTTAGATAATTCTTTTTCCTTTTTGCTACCGTATGATTGCATTAGCCAGCAATTCTTTTAAAACATTGTTCTGAAATTCTAAAAACTTGCTTTGGTACTTTGATTAAGGCCTAAGAGCAACATTCAGATTTCCCTTTTTCATATTTCTAAATGGTAAAGCAAGATATTTAATTTATTAGTTACATATTATTTTACATTGTGTTATATCTTTTTTATTGAGTCCACTTTTTTTGTCCTTTTCCTTAGTTTGCTTACTATTATGGCATTGTTACAGAACAACAGTCAGTTAAGAATGTCTTAAAACTTTCCTCTAAATTGTCAGTATTTGAAATGTGACATTTCACTATCAGCAACTGTGGTGCTTGTTACTCATCGCTGATGTGGCTATCTAACGACTAACCCAGTGTCTTCTGAGCCGCTCTCCCCCCTGCTCTGCGCTCCGCTCGTGCACTCCAGGTCCATTTGGTTGCTATGTCTCCCTCTACCATTGGCCTTTCCGTGTGCAGTTTTTGCCTAACAGTGTTCTTGCTTCCCACCCCCTTGGTCTACCTTATGCCTCTTCCTTCAGATTTCAGACCTTGCCTGACTCCCACCCCCTCCCCAACCAGGTTTCTTATTACAGTGCTCTTGGCCTGTACCTTTATATCACAGCATTTATCTCAGTTTTGAAATTATTCACGTACTTACATAATTACTTAAATAAGGTACTTTCTTTCCTAATGGAGTGTAAACCTCGTGACTGAAGGAACCAGTTTGCCTGACGTGTTAAGTAAATCTGTACTGTATAAATGAATAGCTGTGTTATCATTTACTGCCCTATGATGAGTTTTTACCATAATCTGAAACAAATGGGACTTTTCTAGTAAGTTGCAAAACCGCATTTGTGGGATGGCCGGCCATCTTCTAACCCAACTGTGGTCCTTTGTTACAACTCCATTTTCTTTCCTACCTGTTCTCCTTTTATGTCACTCCACCTTCTATTATCTTATCATTTCTATCATAGTACAGTCACCAGCCTCCACTAAGAGTTCTCTAATATTAGAGTAAGCAAACAAAGGAGGAGGCCAAAAAAGGTAATATTAACAGTATGCTCTATAAATAGTACTATATCATCGTTGGTTTTTTTCTCTTTACAGGATACAAACTGGCATTTAATTACTTAAAAGCAAAAAGATTTGTGGATGCAATTGACGTATGTCACCAGGTAAAACTTAAATTTAGATTTCTTAAAATTTTTCAGATGCACTATTTCCTACTTTTAATTAATGTCAAGATGTACATGAATAGAGATAGAAGATGTCATATTTTGGTTAAATGACTCATCACATATATCTGGGAGATACTGCCAGTTTTCAAAGTTTAGAAAATAAAGTTTACTTAAATTGAAAAAACATGTTTTTAATTGGGCTCAAATAATAAAATGTTTACGTCAATTTAAAGAAAGAGGCTAGAGAAGCATGTTAAATAAAACTTAATCCTTAAGTCAGAAGATATCTCAGGATTATTATAGATTCTCCACATCACTGTTCTGAATAGAAGTTCTTATGTATGTGTCTAAGTCTCTGGTTATTAGAGGATTCAGATTTATAAATTGAAGAGGTATTTTTGTCATTTAGAAGTCATTCAATTACACTTCTGGAATTGATTCCTGACTAAATGATCCCTTGTTAAAATGACAAATATTTAAGTTGCAGTTTTAGAATTTGCAGTTTCTTTATGTACATTGTCACATTGATATTCCATATAAGGCATTTTACTAAACATTGTTGGGAGCTCCAAGAAAAGCTCCTTAGCAGAGAATTATGTAATGTGCCTTATCCCGGATAGCTGTGTGAGCATCATTATAGTAAATACTTGGCCCCAGCGATTGCTATTGATTACTGAGTCTCTGCGTAAGGCAGCATTTCACATTAAGGTTAAGGTTGTACATTAATGTAAGGTTATACATTAGAATCATTTATGGAGGGTTTTTTGTTTGTTTGTTTGTTTGTTTTAATGAATTTCCCCTACTCCTAGACTCAGTAGACCTGGAAATTTGTATGTTTCAAAATCATTCCAGGTAAATCTGATGTGTGCTCCTGGGTAAAAATAACTAAGGGTTTATTAAATATCATGCATAAATAGCTAAATTATTTAAAGTATCTTAAATCATCGATACATAATTGTTTTCTGTAACTGATCTATTAAGGAAATAATTATATTTGTTGTATTTTCCACATGTAGTATTATATTCTACCTTTTTCATTTAATTGCTGTTAATAGAAATGAGTCATCATGTCACACGTATCTCAGATATCACCTTTAAAAAGTGTTGTTAAATTTGTAGTATTAATATAATGAAATCTCAACTGTAATGCTGTTTCTAATAAGTTTTGTGACTCGGCAGTTCTTGATAATGAATTACAAGTTCTTATGCTTTTGTTTTATTTTGTTTTTTTGTTTGTGTGTGTGTTTTTGCAGGTTCTCGAAGCACATCCAACTTACCCCAAAATCAGAAAAGATATACTTGATAAGGCTCGTACATCTTTAAGACCTTGAAAATTATTTTAGCTTTTTTAAGCAAGAAATGAAAAGAATCTGAGTTCTTCCAGTTCAAAATAGGTTTAAGCTAATACTTTGTAATAGAAAGCATACTTTTCTTTCTCCAGCAGAGGCTGCTATTGTATATAAAGAGAAACACTATGTTAAATGGATGTCTTCTGATGGAGAAGGTGAATGAGAGCTGGTTTATTTAATTGACTCTCTTGATTAGGTGCAGATTTGGTGACTCTGTGGTAAAGATTATAACCCACTTCTATAAAAAATATTTTGTTAAAATCTTGGTAGTTAAGTATCCTATATTTTTTCTAAGGAACATTAGTTGTTTCTTTCAGGAAATACATTTACAAAATTGTTGTTCTCTGTTAAACATTTTTGTGATAGTCTCTGTTATTTCAAAGGTTTGAGTAAATTTCCCTGTAAATATTTATGAAAAAGAAAATATATTTTTTAATAAAGATTTTATAAGTTTATGATTTGTATTCCTCTTGGAACTCAAAAGACATGGTGAGTTTTGCAAAATCAGGGTAGGCTCCCCATGTTAATGCGTAGTATTACAGAAAATGTGGCTTTCCTAGAAAAATCTTTGTGGAAAAGTATAAAGAGCGTGTGTGTTTCCCTTCTCTGTTGAACTGATTCTTCCTGCTCCCAATGCCTATGTGATCCCTTTTAAGAAATAACCAGTACCTGAAATTAGTTTAAATAGGTAAACCTTTATAGCAATATTTAACCTCAGCCCAAAGACGAGGTCTTTTGGTGTAACTTTAGACACTGTAACATCTGGTGGAGAATATTTCTGGTCAGTAGGGACTCCCAAAGCACACCGTGTGAACGCAGCTGCAGACCCCGCTCTCCCTAGAATCCCTGCCACCACCCTGGGAGAGCACTCACTCTTTACACTGAATTTAACCTAATCTTCATAAACTCAATTCTTAACATCATTTTTAGTATGTTATCTATACCTTTTTCAGTTGCCTTTAAAAATACAATAAACACAGTCTTCAATTTTAATTGCATTTTCAATAAACAGTATTTTTCCAAGTCTCTTGCTTTTCCTTAAGTACCTCATGTTTATTTCTTTTGAGCTACATTCTAGTTTCTGATCACTTCTCCAATTTTCCAAAGTCCTTTTAATTCCAATTATATGTTATAAAATTCTAGTCATTCTTTTATGTATGGTATTCCATGAAAATGTTTAATAAGTAGAGCATTTATGAAACATGTCATGCCTGTTAAAATGCTTTCACAGGTCTTATTACATTTATCCCCCGGTCCTATAATATAGACATTATTATCCCTGTTTTACAGTTCTGTACAGTTCTGTGACAGATTATCTCTTTAGCTATAACCTTTCAGCCTGAATGGACATTGTTAAAGACGTGATATAACAGAATACCCTTAGTAGTTCCAGTGAGCCTGCATCATGGAATGCTAGAATCATGGAAATTGGATAGAGAAAGTAGAACATCTCTTCTCCCAGCAAGACATTTCCAAATCAGTTTTCCTGTCTGTAAAATGAGGAGTTTGTTGTTGTTTCTTTTTTCCATGCAGGCTCAGCGGCCATGGCTCACAGGCCCAGCCGCTCCGTGGCATGTGGGATCTTCCCGGACCAGGGCACGAACCCGTGTCCCCTGCATCGACAGGCGGACTCTCAACCACTGCACCACCAGGGAAGCCCTGCTTTTGTTTCTTAAACAGCCACTTATTCTGCCATTTGTTAGATACTATTCTAGAAACTTTCTTTAAATTAGGTCTTTTATTTCTCAGTCAGCTCTCCAGAGAAATAGTATTTTTTCAGATGATGAGATGAGGCTCCAACTAAGTGATTTGCCCAAGGTCAGAGAAAAATTTTCAGAACCTGGATTCCACACCAGCCTTTCCTATATTAAGATGCCTTCCATAACTAAGAGAGACACTGTCTATAAGAAAAACTCTTTTAACTGCATGTGGCTAGCAGATGAAACTGAGCGTCCTGTCACAGAGGTGGCTAGGTAATGAGGAACAAGAAGAACTGAGTGGAATGAACGTTCTTACACATGTGGCAGCTGCCACCGAGAAGTGTAAGGGAGGAGCAGTGTAGTGTAGCAGTGAAGAACACGGCTCTGAAGTCAGACCGGCTTAGGTTTAAAGTCTGGCTTTACTACTTTCTCAAGTTACATAGGCTCTCTGAGCCTCATTTTGCTTTTCTTATCCATAAAGTAATGTATCAGGATAATAACCTTCCTCGGGTTGTTGTAAGAATTAAGTGAAAGAACGTACATAAAACCTAATGAATCTAACTCACTTGGGCTCTTAATAAATAGTAGCTCTACTTACTTATTATAAACCGAACAGGGTCAAGTAGTAGTTGCAGTTGAGAAGAACTTTCACAGAAGAAAAAAGACAATGCAGGCAAAGCAGAGATGGAGAGGACTAGTCAGTTCCCCTAGAAGCACAGCCGTACAGGAGTCAAGATTCTCATTCATTGTCTCCCTCCCTCCTTCCCTCTCTCTCTTGCTCCCCTCCCCCACCAGAAATTATGTTGCACGCTTTGCATGCATAAATCTCACTTCATCCATCTCGAACAGACTTTTGACCTCCTCTCCTCTGCTGGAATTCTCCTCCTAATCCCCACTTACTGTCTCCAAGCTTCCCTCTCTAGGCTTATTCTTTCTTTCATTCAGGTACCAGTTTATTATCACCTTCTCAGAGGCCCTGTCCATGTCCAGGCCAACACTCTAAAGTAGCCATCACGTCAGTCTGTACCCTGTCACCCTTGTTAAACTCTCTATTTAGCACTAACTAATCTCTGATGTTTTTCTTGTGCACACGCCCAAGATTGTACATCCAGGAAAGCTGGAACTCAAACTGAACTGCTGCTTGAAGGAATCAGTGCCCATGGCATGTTCAATGATAGTTTGGGGCCCACATGGAGGACGGGGAGGGAGGGACACAACATGAATGAATTTTCTGTGCATTTGGGGTTTGAATACCACCACCCTCATAGTAAGGAAGCATTTTTAAGTTCAATGCCCTTTGACCTTAGGCCAGCTAGTATGGTGAACTGGGTCCCAAAAGGAAACAGCTCTCTTTCCCATTAGTCAAGAAGCTAGAGCAATTCTGGAAGGGTTTTATGTATGGACAGCTGAGGAAGCTAGGTTAACTTTGCACTAGAATAGATAATAGAATCACTATGGAAACCAAAAGACCAGTTAAGACTGACAGGAACTCTCCTGTCAGTGAAGAGCCTTATAACAGAATCATATTAACAGTGCTAGTGCTGATAAAGTAGCAAATGCTTGTATGTTTTATTTTGCTTTTTGTTTTTAATGAAAGATTGGCAACAGTGCAAGAAAACCACCACATTCATCCTTTCGGAAGGGAATTTGGAAGTATGGATTTAAGATTCTGTTCTTTGACCAAGTAATCCCACTTAGAGAAATTTATCATAGGGGACATTCAGAAATTTCCTCAAAGTTTTTTGGTTTAAAACACTGTAGAAGCAAAAAGCTTGGGTTTTTTGGTTATTGCCAAAACATTCAGCATAAATGAAGTGGTCAAATATATTAGTTTACCCAATAATGGAGTACTATGTAGTCATCAAAAACTGTTTTCAAAGATTTTTTCTTTTTTTTACTATTTTTTAAAGAATTTTTAAAGATTTTTAACTGCTAAGATTCTCACAAAGTGAAAATACAAGAAACATAACTTCATATAACATTAATTTGCAAAAGAATATAAATAGATGTATATGTAAGATACACAACTAAACGAAACTAGCCCAACTTTTAACAGTAGTTATATCTGAGTGATGAAAAATTTGCCATTTTTCAGTTAACTGCAAGGAACACACACTAAAAATAAGGGTTTTTCCCTTTTTTTTAAAAAAAAAAAAAAGAATAGCTTTCTTAAAGAGGAATAGAAAAACTCTTAACACCCACACTAATGGTTTGTACAAAATGTAATCTGGTTTATTTCAATTGTCAGAGAAAAAGATTCAGGAAGTAGAAGATTGAAAAAGACTGCCAGAAAATGGCAATAGGAGAGTGGCAATAGCAACAGTAATAGGAGTTCACTGTTACTAGTAACCGAGTTTTAATGATGATCCTACCAAATGTAACTAATAAGAAGCCTTAGGAAATACCCAAAATCACACAGGGCCACAACGTGTAGTTGTGTCATGTGAGCCCTGGACAGATTGACCCACCCGAGCGGGTAGCAGAGGAGCAGAAGCTAGCACTCTGGGTCTCACAAATGCAACTGCACCCCCTTGGAGGAAGGGGATCCCTTACTAGTTGGAACAAAGTTTGAATGAAAGGTGAGGAATTAGAGACAGAAGAGAAAAATGTTTGGCTATAGGGCTGAGGGTAAGGGAGCAATAGAGTGATGGCTACAGAGGTTTATGAAAGGGTTTTTTTCTGTTTTTCAAGACAGGAGCTACTTGAGCATCTTGGAATATTTATGGGGAAAAGTCAGTAGATACTGAAGGTATAAGAAAGAGAAAAGGGGGAAGCCTGAGGAGGAAAAGGGGTCCAGGGGATGGTTTAGAAGAATTAGAGTTGAGAGGGATGTGTGATTTTTGTAAAGGGAGTAAAGGAACAAAATAACTGTAGAAAGAGGTGTTAGATATATAAAGGTGGGCTTAGGAGCCCTTATGCTAATTTGCTCCATCAGTTTTATAATGAAGTGGACTTTGACCTAAAGGCAGTACCACTCCTTCATACGCATGGAATTTGGGGGCCTCTGTTTTCCTTGAGCTCTGAAGTATTTTCACTTACTTCCAGGTTCCTGATTGTGGTTGCTGGAAGTCTGCCTGCCAGATTAGAGGGGGGTTACTGTAACATCATAAATCATAGTTACGAGCAAAAAAGTGTTACCCACCTTGTAATACTCTTAAGAACCAGATGTTTTCTAGAGAAATGCCTGACTCTACAATTTGTCTTACAGTGCACGTAAATGAATCTGGCACGCTGCCCGTAAAACAATTTGATCCCATAAATGAGGAAAGCTGAGTGATGAGCAGGTTCTAAATGTCTTCCTTCTAGTGGTATAACCTTAGAATCTATGGCAACCTTTAAACGAGGCTGTTTTCAAATAGTGTGTATGTTATTTTTATCTTTCTTCAAACAAATTCTTTTGGCAATGTAGCAGAAACTCTGTTTTAAAAAAACAAGTGTATTTTAAGAAAGTAATTACTATTTCAGTTTCCGCCAGAGGCAGGCTAGTTTTATTTTTAATGGGTAAATGATGTAAGAACCTTAAAAAACAAAAACAAAACAAAAAAACTTGAAACACTAAGAACAGGGCTGTGAAGTATTCAGTAGTATCCTCACTTATAATGAGTAATAGGTCCTGTTTCACAGGTAGAGATTAAACTTTTTTTGGAAAACACCCTAAGCTTAAAGAACACTGGAGGAAAAAGTGTGCTTAAAATGCTAAGCAGTTACAAAAATGCTCTTTTCAAACAATTTAAGTTAAATACTTGAAGTTGCTCTAGTCAATGAATGAAAACTCCCTGACATATACTTTCTTGACAAGTTTCTAGCCAATTTTTCACATTGTCACAAATTGCAGAGGATAATTTGAGGGGGACACGGGGATTGGGGAAAGTCCAGGATATTGAGAACACCCAAGAGCAAAGTTAAAATGATGGAGCACAGACCACACAGATTTCAGGGGAAGAAATGTGACCAATGAGATGTGTCTGGGTCCTGATGTCAGTTCTCTGTGCTGAACAAGTAACCCTACTGTCTCTTATGAAGTGTAATATCTTTTTTGTGTGAGTTAGCTTACTGCTGTTTCCACAGATTTCTTAAAATGTAAATATTCATTGCTTTAGTTCCAATAAAAATTGGGTTTTTTCCACACACAAAATTTTTGGTTGATTTTTCATTTAGAAATCATTTCAAACTTAAAGAAGTTTCGTGAATTAGAAAAGTACAAAGAGCACCCACATGCCATTTACCCAGATACATACTAAAATATTGTATTTTACCTCATTTGCATCTTCTCTTTGTATATACAAATTTTGTATATACATTTATACACACACACATATACACACCTATATGTAAAATGTTTTTTCTGAACATTCTGAGAGTAAGTTGCATACATCATACATGCCTCTGTATTCCAAAGTACTTCATTGTGTATTTCATGAGAATAGGGATATTCTCCAGTTTAATGACAGTACAGTTATGACCATCAGTTAATTTAACATAGATACAAAACTTTTAATCTGCCACTATTTACCGCCAACGGATCCAATAATATCCTCTACAGCATCTTTTCCCTCCAGTTGGGTTCCATTCTAGGATTGGGTATTGCGTTTACTTGTCATGTCTTTAGTCTTGTTTAACCCAGAGCATTTCCACAGCCTTCCTCTGTCTTTTATAAAATAGCTATTTTTGAAAATACAGTCCTCTGCCCCCCCCCTTTTTTTTTTTAATTTGAGTGTTCCTTTGTTTTGGGTTTGCCTGATATTTCCTTAAGATTCAATCTGAGTTGAGTGTTTCTGGCCATAATACTATATAAGTGATGTGGTGTCCTCATGGTATCACATCTGGAAACACACAATGTCCACCTGCCCTCACTGGAGACATTAATTTTGATTACACATGTCAAACTTTTCTACCATATAATTGTTATTTTTTCCCTTGCAACTAATAACCAATCTATGAGGAGACACTTTAAGATCTTACAAATATTCTGCTCCTTCAGAAATTTCCCCTAGGGCTTCCCTGGTGGCACAGTGGTTGAGAGTCCGCCTGCCGATGCAGGGGACACGGGTTCGTGCCCTGGTCCGGGAAGATCCCACATGCCACGGAGCGGCTGGGCCCGTGAGCCATGGCCGCTGAGCCTGAGCATCCAGAGCCTGTGCTCAGCAACAGGAGAGGCCACAACAGTGAGAGGCCCGTGTACCGCAAGAAAAAAAAAAAATTTCCCCTAGATTAGCCTGATTCCTGCCTGATCTAATATTCACCATGATGATTATAAATGATGATATTCTAACGTCACCACTTTCTCCACATGTTCCAACCAGTCAGCCCTTAGCATTTTACTATAAACAAGAGCCCCTCCTTTGCTTATTTATTATTCTTTTTACTTTTTTTTACATATTTATTATTTAATATCATATGTGTTCATGAATTCCTATTTTTTCATTGGTTCATAATTCATTAATGCCTTTAATTATTTTGGTGCTCAAATGGTTTCAGATTTGGCCAGCAGGACCACTTCAAGTTGGCTCCTTTGGTGTCCTTGTGACTACCCCTATCTTTTTCTTTCTCTCTTTTCCTTTTTTTTTTTTTTTTTTTTTAGCATGTTCCTACATTCCTAGCATAACAAAATATCCCAGGTTCAACTTCTAATTACCCTGTCCCAGCCCTGGAATCAGCCATTTCTCTGAGGAGCCCTGGTTCCCTTTAGTGGGGCAATGGTATTAGAGATCAAGAACTTAGTGTAAAGTGTGCTCACTGCCACTAGGGTGAATTGTTTCTAAACCCTTTCAGCAAACAGAAAACATATGCACTCACATGCATATATACACATATATATGTGCACACGTATACATGCATACACAGGTGTAAATACACACATACTGAAACATGTTTCAGAAATCACAAAATTACACCAATTCCTCCAAATCCAGTTTATCACCATAGGGTTCTTTCTTGTGTTCCCATGTCCCTTCTTCCACAATGAGACCCTGAGTCCCAACAACTTCATCATATTTGTTCATTTCTTCAGTCTTATAATCCATCTAAAATAGTTTCAAAATTGCTTCACCCAGATGCTCACAACAAAAAAAAACCTACCAAAAAGAACTCAGGATTTGTCTCCCACTTTTCCCAGTACCACCAATTTTGATTGATTTTGATGTTTACAAATTTAACGGCATATTTTAAAATGTTACCATAAGCCTTTCCCAGTGGTATGAGATACTTTAAAAATCCAACTAAATAATTTATTGATGACAGGAGGGTGTGTCTGCTCCATAGACCAGCTTTGCAGTTTCCTTCCAAATATTCATCTACTTGCAAAATAAATACCATCCCTTCCCACACCAACCAGTATCATATTAATGATGCAGTAGCAAGAAAAAGAGTAGGAAACTCTGGAGCTTAAGCGAAACATCATGTGCTGAGGATTGAGAGTTAAGATTTTTAAAAAAATATGTAGCAGATACATATGATCATAAATGGATTTATTTTTGTTTGCCCTTAGGTATTTTCAGACCCCTTGCTGTGATAGTTTTCATGGCAGTTATAAACGTCTCTAAAAACATAGGGAAATTTTCTTCTTAGATTATTCAAAATACTAGTTTCTGGTTTATAGCAACTAACACCATTTTACCCTCAACCTGCTTTTTCAAACTGCTGCCTTTTTTCATTGAGTGAATCCTGGTCGTTGAAAAATTCAGATTTATTTCCCCTATTCTTTATTTTTGTATTTACATCTTATATCTATTTTCTTGAGTCCTATGGCCTCACAAAATGCTTTTGAATAGCAGAGCTGCAGAGATGATGGGGAGGTCAGCTATGTTAATTTCAAAGTGCCCCAGTCTTCAGTGTGAGGTTGCCTAGCAACCCATCACTCAGGCCTCCTTTGTGGATGCGAGAAGAGGAAGCAATTCTCCCATACACTCGCAAGCCGAGATGGTTTTATAAAGTGAAAAACCTTTTGCAAAGGCTTCAGCACAACCCCTGTCTCTCCGTTTCTGCCCACTTTGTGCACTTCACACATGATGAGAGAAATGGTCCACCTTTTGATGCCTTAGATCTGATACAGATATAAAATGGAGCTATACACGCTACGGTCAAACAGTGGAAGTGACCTGTATCCCTACGTTAAGCTGAAACACATTAATTAAATCTCTCGTCATCCCTTTTCTTACATGAAAGCATACTTTCCCCTCAAGTTCTAAAAGCCAGTTATGTTAAATGAAACTGCAACTGCCTGCTGAGCATCAGTTACCATAGCGACGTGAGGCAGGAGTATTTTTCTCCTTAGGCACAGGATGGCTGAAGTGTGTTCAATCAGGGACTCAAGCAGCATGCTGACTAGAAGTCAGGCATCTGGGAAGAATCTGCTCTATTCCCTTTTCTCCACACTAACTTGAAAAAATAAATAACCCCTCTGCTATTCCCCCAAAGCTATTAGTTTTTTAGAAGTGAACTTCAGTGGGTGGCAGAAGTGCCCTACCTTAGGGCATATAGGAAAAGGGAGAACAATGACACATGCTAGTAAAGTCCATGTGAACAGCTGAGCCACGTGGAGATGAGTGCTATAGAAGATAAGCTGCCCTTTCAGACATTCTGAAAATACACAGCAAAAATAACAGCTAGAAATCCATGTATTTCCACATTGTAAAAACACTGATGTACAATTTTTGAACGGTTTATGACCCCCTGAACTTATTTGCTAGGCAGCCAATGCTATTCAGGAGCACATTACGATTCAGATCCATATTGGTCTGTGAAGAGTCTATAATTGATAGTTAAATCAGGTATAAGGCAAAATGCTTTGTGCCATTCTCACTTGCCTCCAAATATGGTTGAGAAGAGAGAGGCAGTATAGCATAATGAGCTTTGGAGTCAGACAAGCTGGCTTAGCATTCTCTGCCACTTATCAGCAGTGTGATTTGGGGAAAGTTCCTTTCATTCTCTAAGTCCCGATTTCCTAACATTTAAAATGGGAATAAAAAGAGGATTGTTGACAGTGTGAAATAAGAAAATACATGTAAAAAAATATGTAAAACACTTGGCATTAATAAGGATTCAAACACTGATGACAGCTGGTGTTATGAACTTGGCTTATCAATCACAGTGAGTGTTCAGTCACTATTGAACACCTGGGCCACACCCAGCATTGTGCTTTACGTGTGAGGGATATTGAGGTCCCATCAAAAAGAAGGCAGCCAAGTTTGGGGATGCCAACTGCTGGTTACTCACCCTGTGGACACTTCAATTTGGTACATCATTCCCACCAATATTCTGTCCATACTGACGTAGCACTCCTCATGGTTTACCTCCAGGGCCAATTCACAGGGAAAAGTCTCACTGCTACTTTACAGTTAAATTTTGCTATTTTACCCAAACTGGTGTTACCAGCACCCTTAGTCACCATAGACTGGAGATCACCTTCCAAGGGCAGAGTTAAAATAACAGGCAACCACCAGAGAATGCACTTCCAAAAGATCTGCCAAACTGTTTTCAGCAATGAAACAACATGGAAAGTATGTGAACTCCCAAAGTGCCTTTCTTGGACTCTCTTTTCTGGCAACGGTATATCTTCTGGTGATTTACTAACAAATCATTGACATAATTCCTCAAAGTATAACCTCTTAATTCAGATCATTAGTCTAACCCCTTTATTTTAGACATAAGGAATGGAGCTCAGGGACATTGATTGATTTATCCAGTTCATATGGATATATGTGTATATATGCATAATACATACACATGACACTACACAGACGTGCATACACACTCATAAATATACACTCATATATATAAAGAGAGAATAAGTTCTATAGATTTTTTTTCATGTTTATCTCAAAGTCAATTCCAAGCTCCTCATTATTAATAGTGACTATAATTTGCAAGTAACAGAAACCAACATAAGATGGCCTGAGTTATGTGTAAAAACCCAAGGATCATGGAGGCTTACTAAGGTCTGCACGGAAGCTAAGAGGCAGGAAGCAACTGGAACCAGGGACTGGAATGTCTGCTGCTTTGGGCATTTCTGTATTCATCTGTTCACCCATTTACTAAGTCAGGTCCTTCAACAAATACTCACTGAAGACCGATTCTGTGCCCGACGTTGAACCCTCACTGAGCAGACGTGTTCTTCAGCTCTCATAGATATTTCACTGCTCCCATTCGTGTTACAAATTTAGCCATATGCAGTGACTCAAGTATACAGTCCCTTAGCCCGGACCCCACCTCACTCTGGGGAGGAGGGTGGGCACCCAGTGAAACAAGTCGCTCAGATCTACCTCTATGGATCAGAAAGTTGCTGGGCAGACAATCCCACAGGCTCCTCTACAAGCCTGTCATCTGATCCCTTTGCACCTCTCCCTCCAAAGTACTTAAGCCAGTATTTTTTTTTTTTTAAAGTACCCAGGCACTAGCATAGCTGACCAACTACACAAAAAAAGCACAAATTTCAGTTAAAAAATGGAGAAAATAAATTTCATTAATAAAATAATTTTCAATGTGGTAAATTATTCGTTCAAAATCATTCTTCCACCTGTTTTCTTTCTACCAGATGTCTAAAAAACCCAAACCCGGACATGTAAAGGGCTGTACTACTTCAGTTTAACCAGGAGATTAGTGGAGTCTGTATTGCCGAGAGTCTCAACAACTTGGTAACTGCCTAGGCCAGTACTTTTCCAAATCAGGGAGAAAGGCTCCATAAAGACCCGTGTTTCTCCAAATTGATTAGTAAGCTATTTCAAAAAGTATGTTGATAATATAACAAGACTTTTGACCTTTATATTCCTTCCTCTGTGCAAGTTGACTCTTAAATTTACACATTATTATCAGGTAAAAGGAAGCCATTAACCATTATCCCAGCTCATTGAAAGAGAGGGAGATGCTGGGAGGGGAATAAATCAGGCTGGATCCATAAAGTGCTGTAGGATGCCTTGTTATGCCATCCCATTAAGTGTCTAGGACTCCCCCTTCTCTCCCCCCACCTGCCTTCTGTTTCTTTTTTTTTTTTTTTTTTAAGAATGTCCAACTTGGGTAGTACTAACTTATACTATTCTAAGAGATTTACATGTATTAACCACTTTAATCCTCAAAACAACCCTGTGAGGTAGGTGCTATGATCTCTATTTTGAAGTTGAGGAAACTGAGTCAGGAGAGGGCAAGTAACTCAGCCAAGGCCACAGAGGTAGGAATGGATGGAACTGGGGTTAAGACCAAGGCAGCCTGCCTCCAGAGCCTGTGCTCTTAACCCCAACTCCAAATCACCTCCCTTGCATACAGTTTATCCAAAACAAACATATAGCTGCAGCCAACTCAAAATGTGCCGTGCCACTGGTAGACAGGGAAAGCCCAGACACATTGCTAACATGAACAATCCAAAGACTTCATCATTACCTGCCTTCTTTTTCTTGAGCTTACATGTGTCCTGGGGCATTGTGAGGTGAGGGTAAGTTAGAAACCAAGCAAAATTTAAGGAAATGGATAGGAATCATTTTTTCAGGAAGGACCCAAACAAGATGTTAGCTGATGGAGTGAAATCTTCAGGAGAAGCAGAAGGCAAGTACAGCTAACTGAGCCCCAGGAGCAGGGGATGCTCTTTTGGATAAAACTTAAGGCTGATCTGCTCAGTGAGCAGAGACAGTGATATCTCTGCTCCTATGAGTAGGACCATATCTTGCCAGCACACACTTGGGCAAGAATATTGCAAGGTTGCCCAAGGTCCCATCTGCATAGTTATAGCCACCACCCATTGCCCCTTCTCCCTCACCCCCCTACTCATTTATACATGGTGTTTTCCTCTCTCTTCTTCTTGTCTGTCCCCATCCTAGAACCTCTTCCTTGCCTGGAGTGAAGCCCTGTGCTTTTTTCTGTTTCTGTTCAAGATATTTTCTTGATGCCCCAAATTCTCTTGTTCTGGCTTCTAGCCAAAGTATTTTGTCCTCTTTCATATATCTAAAAAAGAAAATCTCTTCAATATTCAGATTTTTTAAATAATAAACCTTGATGGCACATCAGACCCCAAATCTAATCAATGACGTGAACAACAAAAAAATGTCTACTTTTGCTCAAGTAGCAGGAGGAGCTTAACATCCCAACTCGTTGAGTGAAGTTAGGAAAGAAGAACAGAACAGTTGGTTCTGAATTAAAATTGTAACAGGAATGGAATATCTACAATTCAAAAGATATTACTAAAGAGTCAGAAAAGTAAAAAGTGTGCTTTGAAGAGTTCCTGTGTCATGCTGGCCTTCCTACATCAATCATTTCCCTCCTTCTTTCATGTAGATAGATGCGCGCTGCCTGACCTGGACTTCTATGTGTCATCAGCAGAACAGGACCATCTGGAGTCAGAACAGATCATCAATCCTTCCACACATCCAAGTTACTTTTTTTTTAATTTAACAAATATAATGCAACTGAGAAGACATTGTCAAACTCCTCTGGTGGTTCTGTCTGATTTCTGTTAGGGATCCATGACAACTCAGAGTGATGTGAGTGATGCCATGATGTCAGGGAAAAAGCCCTGCCTTAGGAGTATTAGTTTCCTATTGCTGTAGTAACAAACCATCACAAACTGAGTGGCTTGAAACAACACAAATTTATTTTCTTAGACTTCTGGCTTCCAGAAGTCTAAAATGGGTCTCATATAAGGGGAGAAAATCAAGGTGGCAGTAGAGCAGTGCTTCTTCCAGAGGCTCTAGGGGAGAATTTGTTCCTCGATGCTCCCAGCTTCTAGAGGCTGTATGCATTCTTTGGCCCATGGTCACATGACTGACCTCTGCTTCCATCATCACATCTCCTCTGACTTTCCTGTCTCCCTCTTTCCCTAATAAGGACCCTCGTGATTATATTGGGTCCACCTGGAAATGCAATATAATCTCTGCATCTCAAGGTCCTTAACTTGATCATGTCCGCAAAGTCCCTTCTGCCATGTAAGTTAACACATTCATAGGTTCTGAGGATTAGGATATTGATATCTTGGCAGAGTGGGGGTTGGATTTCTCTGTCAGCCACATGGTCTGACATAATTGGAGGCTTTACTTCCTGGAAATCAGAAAGACTGATTTCTAGTCCATGCTTAGGAATTTCAGTCAGAGGAGTGCATGGGGATTGTTGGTGTCTGGGTTTGACCTTGGCTTACTTGACTATAGTCCCAAATCCTGGCCCTGGACTATAGGGTTTTACAATGAGGAGCACTGGCTTTCAGTTAGACTAACCTGGGTTTTCATCTCCGCCACCTAGGAACTCTGAGAACTTGGGCAAGCCCCTTGGCCTCTCTGAGCTTCAATTGTCACCTCTCTTTTATGGGATGTTTTAGGAGAAACAGACTCAAGACAGAGACTTGCCCACATGAGTGCTCTTGGGAGTAACACTGGTCAGGGAGTGAGGGAAGCAGGACTGGACTGGGATGAAGTCATAAGACAGGCTCCAGCTGGTCCCACAGGAACTCTGTTGCTGGGATGACCCTTCAGCATTGTCTCCCTGTAGGGCAAACGAGCCAGGCATTGTTACCACCTGCCATGGCTGGGACAAGGGTGAGGAGAGGGAGGCACTTGCCTCAAGGACAAAATTTAGGGGTGCCAAAAACTCTGTAACCAAGATAAATGATATTTTATTGCACTATTTTTAAAAATCTAAGTTAATGCAAAATTCCACAATGAACAAAATACTGAACATATTGAGTAAAGACAGTATAAGTAAGAGTGCTGTGCAGGGTCACAAATGATCCTCAAGCAAAAGGATGAATCGGTCATTACTGATATTGTTTTTATTTAAAATTGTGATATTTTGAGCATTATGGACTATTTGCATTTTTGATTTTTAAAAATAGTGCATTAAAATATTATTTATCTTGATTTGAGTTTTTTGATACTCCCTTAAATCTAGCACTGAGGCCTATTCCTCACTTGCTTCACTCTCCTACTGGCCATGTGTTGTGTGCAGGCTGTCCCTCCCCTCCCTCCAGAAGGGGAGACGATCTTAGGCCAAGGATCATTCCTGGGGCTTAGCTGTAAGCTGTAAGCCATCTGCAGCCAACACTACTGGCCCCTGGGGAAAGTAATACCTTGATCCTGAATAGGGAGATGGGACCTACCACAGCATCCACTGGCAGGATGATGATGCCTACCCATAAGGAGGTTGCTTTGTCATATAGTTTTTCCCTCATTGGGATAGAAAGATAGCCATGCAGCACTTGTGTGGCTACTAAAGCTAATTGTTTCAGATGCTAGTGAATGTGGTCACAGCCAAACCTTGGCCTGACCTCTTCCTTCCACCTTCCTGACAGCCAAACATGTGAGTGAAAGGTCTAGATTATTTACTTGGACCTGAGTCTGCCATTAATACTACTGTCAACATATGGCTTTGATTTATGGTTTATTAGCTTTGGTTAGAATTGCTGAGCAAATATGCTAAAGTGAAACTTTTCTATCCCATGGCCTGACTAGACCCTTATTCCCAGACAGCCTCCTTATGCTAGTGATCACAACCAAGTGGTGGATAGGCATAACTACTTCATTGCTACAAGAAAAAAATATATAGATATCAATGATATAGATATAGGTATCAGTCAAAGTGCAAGCCCTACCAAATGTGGGATCATAAATGCCCTTGGTGAATCTAGCCTATACACACCATGTTCTAGAAGCTTGTTAGCCTGGCATGAAGTAAAAATATAAATTCTTTTTTTTGTTCAAAGATTACTGATTTTCAAAATGGGAAGGGGTTTATAACCCCTGGGGGTTGTGTCAGAATCCCCTGAAGAATGTGTTAAACTCCACCATCCCTTCTCAACTTCCCAATGAACTAACAGCCATAAAAGGAGAAATCGACAGCAACACAATAATAATGGGGGGCTTTAAGACCCCACTTTCATCAATGGGCAGATCATCCAGGCAGAAAATCAATAAGGAAACACAGGCCTTAAATGACACATTAGACCAGATGGACTTAATTGATATTTATAGAGCAGTCCACCCAAAAGCAGCAGAATACACATTCTTCTCAAGTGCAAATGGAACATTCTCAAGGATTGATCACATGCTAGGCCACAAAGCGAGCCTCGGTAAATTTAAGAAAATGGAAATCATATCAAGGATCTTTTCCAACCACAGCACTATGAGATTAGAAATTAACTACAAGAAAAAAACTGTAAAAAACACAAATATAAGGAGGCTAAACAATATGCTACTAAACAACCAATGGATCACTAAAGAAATCAAAGAGGAAGTCAAAAATACCTAGAGACAAATGAAAACTAATGCACAATGATCCAAAACCTATGGGACATAGCAAAAGCAGTTCTAAGAGGGAAGTGTATAGCAATATATTCTTACCACAGGAAACAAGAAAAAGCTCAAATAAACAACCTAACATACACCTAAAGCAACTAGAGAAGGAAGAACAAACAAAACCTAAAGTTAGTAGAAGGAAAGAAATCATAAAGGTCAGAGCAGAAATAAATGAAATAGAGTTGAAGAAAACAATACAAAAGATCAATGAAACTAAAAGATGGTTCTCTGAAAAGATAAACAAAATTGAAAAACCTTTAGCCAGACTCATCAAGAAAAAAAAAGAGAGGGCTCAAATCAACAAAATTAGAAATAAAAAAGGAGAAGTTACAACAAACACCACAGAAATAAAGAGACCATATGGAACTACTACAAGCAACTATATGCCAATAAAATGGACAACCTAGAAGAAATGAACAAATTCTTAGAAAGATACAATCTCCCAATACTGAAATAGGAAGAAATAGAAAATATGAACAGACCAATCACAAGTATTGAAATACAAACTGTGATTTTAAAACTCCCAACAAACAAAAGTCCAGGACCAGATGGCTTCACAGGTAAATTCTATCAAACATTTAGAGAAGACTTAACACCTATCCTTCTGAAATTATTCCCAAAAATTGCAGCAGAAGGAACATTCCTAAACTCATTCTAAAGGCCACCATCACCATGACACCAAAACCAGACAAAGATACCACCAAAAAAAGAAAATTAGAGACCAGTATCACTGATGAACATCAGTGCAAAAATACTCAACAAAACACTGCAAAGCTATATCCAACAATACATTAAAAGGATCATACACCATAATCAAGTGGGATTGATCCCAGGGATGCAAGGATTCTTCAATATCTGCGAATCAATCAGCATGGTGCACAAAAAATTGAAGAATAAAACCCACATGATCATCTCAATAGATGCAGAAAAAGCTTTTAACAAAATTCAACACCCATTTATGATAAAAACTCTCCAGAAAGTGGGCATAGAGGGAACCTACCTCAACATAATATAGGCCATATATGACAAACCTACAGCTAACATCATACTGAATGGTGAAAAGCTGAAAGCATTTCCTCTAAGATCAGGAACAAGACAAGGATGTCCACTCTCACCACTTTTATTCAACATAGTTTTGGAATCCTAGACACAGCAATTAGAGAAGAAAAAGAAACAGAAGGAATCCAAATTGGAAAAGAAGAAGTAAACCCGTTACTCTTTGCAGATGACATGATAGTATACATAGAAAATCCTTAAGATGCTACCAGAAAACTACTAGAGCTCATCAATGAAGTTGGTAAAGTTGCAGGAGACAAAATTAACGCGCAGAAATCTCTTGCATTTCTATACAGTAACAATGAAAGATCAGAAAAAGAAATTAAAGAAACAATCCCGTTTACCATCACATCAAAAAGAATAAAATACCTAGGAATAAACCTACCTAAGGAGGCAAAAGTTCTTTAACTCTGAAAATTATAAGATGCTGATGAAAGAAATTGAAGATGACCCAAACAGATGGAAAGATATACCATGTTCTTGGATTGGTATAATCAATATTGTCACAATGACTATACTACCCAAGGCAATCTACAGATTCAATGCAATCCCTATTGAATTACCAATGACAGTTTTCACAGAACTAGAACAAAATATTTAAAAATTTGTATGGACACACAAAAGACCCCGAATAGCCAAAGCAATCTTCAGAAAGAAAAATGGAGCTGGAGGGATCAGACTCCCTGACTTCAGACAATACAACAAAGCTACAGTCATCAAAACAGTATGGTACTGGCACAAAAACAGAGATATAGAACAATGGAACAGGATAGAAAGTCCAGAAATACAACCATGTCCCTATGGTCAATTAATCTATGACAAAGGAGACAAGACTATACAGTGGAGAAAAGACAGTCTCTTCAGTAAATGGTGCTGGAAAAACTGTACAGCTATCTGTAAAAGAATGAAATTAGAACATTCTCTAACACCATATACAAAAATAAAATGGATTAAATATCTAAGTGTAAGACTGGACACTGTAAAACTCTTAGAGGAAAACATAGGCAGAACACTCTTTGACATAATTCACAGCAATATCTTTTTGGATCCATGTCCTAGAGTAATGGAAATAAAAACAAAAATAAACAAATGGGACCTAATTAAACTCAAAAGCTTTTGCACAGCAAAGGAAACCATAAACAAAACAAAAAGGCAGCCCACAAAATGGGAGAAAATATTTGCAAACGATGCTACTGACAAGGGGTTATTCTCCAAAATCTACAAACAGCCCATGCAGCTCAATATCAGAAAAACAAATAACTCAGTCACAAAATGGGCAGAAGACCTAAATAGACTTTTCTCCAAAGAAGACATACAGATTGCCAAGAGGCACATGAAAAGATGATCAACATTGCTAATTATTGGAGAAATGCAGATCAAAACTACAATGAGATATCATCTCACACCAGTCAGAATGGCTGTCATCAAAAAGTCTACAAACAGTAAATGCTGGAGAGGGTGTGAAGAAAAGGGAACCCTCATGCACTGTTGGTGGGAATGTAACTTGATACAGCCACTATAGAACAGTATGGAGGTTCCTTAAAAAACTAAAAATAGAGCTACCATATGATCCAGCAATACCAGTCCTGGGCATATATCTACAGAAAACCATGGTTCACAAGGATACATGCATCCCAATGTTCATTGCAATGCTGTTTACAATAGCCAAGACATGGAAGCACCTAAATGTCCGTCAACAGAAGAATGGATAAAGAAGATGTGGTACATATATAATATACAATGGAATATTACTCAGCCATTAAAAAGAACAAAACAATGCCATTTGCAGCAACATGAATGGACCTAGAAATTATCATACTAAGTGAAGTAAGTCAGACAGAGAAAGTCAAATATCATTCATCTGTGGAATTTAATTTTAAAAAGTGATACAAATGAACTTATTTACAAAACAGAAACAGATCTACAGATATTGAAAACAAACTTATGGTTACCAAATGGGAAACGTGGTGGGGAGGGATAAATCAGGTGTTTGGGATTAACATACACACACTACCATATATAAGATAGGTAACCAACAAGGACCAACTGTATAGCAGAGGGAACTCTACTCAATATTCTGTGATAACCTATATGAGAAAAGAATCTGAAAAAGAATGAATATATGTATATGTATAACTGAATCACTTTGCTGTATAGCTGAAACTAACACAACATTGTTAATCAACTATACTGAAATATAAAATAAAAATTTTTTAAAAAAAACTTCCCACTGGAGAGAGGTTCTAACACTTAACATTGTCTCCTACAAAAGATTTCATGATTACTTAACGAGTCACTGTCACTGATGGGAAAATAATATTTACATCAGGTGTACTGAAGCATAAAAGTAAAGAACCAGTGTTACAAACTGTTGACGCAAGTGCACATGAAACAGAACAGTGGCAAAACATTGCATAATTAACTTACATGCATAGAGGTATATGAAAAATATAACTGCAGCTTTTTCACGAGCCAAATTTCAACAACAGCTATTGAATGGTATTGAGAAAGCACCTCATTTGTAGAAAAAGCCTTTTTTCAAGCATACTGAGGTTTTAAATTTTTATATATTAGCTGAAGGATAAAATGGTACTTTATTATATTTTAATAGTTCCCCATCACATTGGGAAATGAACATTGTTGACACTGCCTTTTGCTTCTTGACTTGATACTAGTTCTGTAGCTTTTTTTTTGCCTTCTCCTTCTTTAAATAACTTCGCATCCTTACTAATGCAAACCTCACATTGATTGTGATGAAAGCAGCAACAGAATTTCTGGACACTGTGTCCTCTTCAGATAATGCACCTCTACAGTAAATCCGTTTTTCTAATTTTGTGGATCATTTAGCAAAGTGTACATCCTAAAATGTATCCTGTAAATGATTTTTCATCTATGAGCTTATTTTATTTCCCTTAGACAGTTTTCTCTGTGGTTTTAACATCTTCTGGGGTAAGGTGGTGATTCTTTATATTTAGTTTAAAAAATTCTCCCTGATTGCCTTTTAAATCCAGCAGTCACTTCTCTTTCCTCATGATAATACTTTCTTTTATGAGCTGAAAGCACTTTTTTTTTGGTGGTGGTGTTTTGCTGTACTCCTAGTTGATTATACAGTATCGTCACTGTTGCTCAGTGCATAAGTCTTTGAGGTTTCAACTATAGTGTCCAAATCATGAGCTTCCATCACTGTCACTGACGAAAACTCCAGCTTTTCAGCTGGTCTTTGGAACAACATTATTTACTGCCTTTATTATAATGTTGTCAGTTGTGTATCTAGATGATCTGATGGAGGTTACACCTCAGAATCATCCTTGGAATTCCAAAGATTTATTTTCCTCTTGTTCATTAGAAAGGAAAAAAGAGAATACACCATGAACTAAAGAGTCTGCATGATAGTTATCTTTTTGTATTTTTCCCTCCGTACCCTTCTAATTTAAACTAAGATAGTGTATAACTAAATGCCCACTCACATTTCACATGTATTTTTTTTTAAAACAACTCCTTCTATACATCAAGGGGGAGAAAATATCAATATTTTCAGAAACCTGGGAATAAGTTTGAGACCTAAAATATTAAAGGGAAGTTTTAGACAAGTTAATCTTGAAAGTATTAAATTGAAATAAATTACAAAATAAATTATGGTAACATAGATGATTTGTTGACCTTTAATGTGGAAAATGTAAGGATGATGTTTTGAATTTAATGGACTGTAGATATTTTCATTACTGTCATATTATGCTTTAATAGTGGCTTTCTACTGGACATTCTGAAATCAAGTTTTTAAAGTTACATTACATTTTTAATTACCATTATAGTCCTTCTAATTTCTATGTATACCAGAAGAAAAAAATTAGATATACATTTATTTTCGCATGTACCATTATTGAAAAGCTTTTATGGTACTATGAAATGCATCAAGTATGGATTACTTAATTTCTGTCACAAATAGTAAACTGATTCGATTATGTTTGATAATTTTCTTCCTTGAAAATTATCACCTGTCACTTGTTGGTAATCTTATCTGAATGTAGCTCAGAAATATGCCTAAATGCTTTGTCACTTTTAAAGGAATGGGGTTCTTTTGGGGGTGGGGGGGAACTATGTATTACATGTAAATTTGTGATACAATATTTGTGGCTTGTGAGTGTAATGAATATGTTAGATTTACACAAAAATATTGTTTTAGTATGACATCAGAGTTGACTGTACATTATTATTTAGTAACATTAAATAAATGAAGGTAGGAATTATAATTCCTACCTATTCCTATAATAGGTAGGAAGATAATCTTGCAGCGTTTTTCATTCCTTTCGGAAAAATAACCTGTGAACCCTTGAAAAAGGACCTTCCATTAAACTGGTTTAGGACATTACTGGATTAGAAGAGAGTGATTGTAGCAGCCCAGCATATTGCGGTTTATGTTTTTTAGACTTTGTGTCACTCTCCTGTTTCCCCTCTGACTGTGCTTACACAGTGAGAACCACTCGCAGAGGCATTCAGTGGTCCTCGTGCTGTTCAGATGGTCATTTGAACGGGCAGTGCATGATGTGGTGCAGAGCCCAGACCACTCAACCCTTCCTCAACTCTAATAGTTGCACTTCTGCAAAGAGGGATGGTGTCTGATGCTTAAGGGAGACTAAGTTGGGGGCATTCAGACCAATGCAGAAATGGTTTCACCACTGAGCTTCTGTGACCAGCCTGGGTAGTCAGTTCTATCTTCTTTCATAGTGACTAACTGGGGCCAAATGGTAATTACTATTATTTTTCTTTCATTCTTAAAAATGAGATTAAAATGTTTACTAGTTAAGGCTTTTGGGGAGAGATTAAGGGAAGGGATATTGTGCTCTACAATTTATAGAATATCTACTGGGAAGAGGGCACTGTATTTGGTATATGAAAAGCTTCTGTTTGCAGGTTGACTTTGAGATACTCTCAGCCATGCTAATAGTACCACTTTAGAGGACCTCCAAAGAAAAGTCGGTCACTGTAATTTTGATACAATTCTGCTGAGTCTGTGGACATAGTCTCATTCATGACACTTACTCTATATCTGGAGAGTAGCATTCTAATGAGAAAAATACTTGGGAAGTTCTACTGCTATCTCTTCAGATTAAGTAATGTTTGTAATTTCCAATGCTAAACTTGACTGTTGTTGTAACTAGGAGCAAATAAAATTCAGATTTTGTTAGTCTCTGAAAATTTTGGCAGTAGCAGAAGAGAGAAAAGAAAATATTTACTTTGAACTCATTAGTAAAATACAGGAACTGCACAATAAAATAGGTACTACTAAAATTCTATCCAGTGCTTTTGGTTGATCACCTTGTAGAACGAAATGAACTATGAACTCCAAATAGGAGATATATATATATATATATATATGTAGATAGAAAAATCCTAATAAAAATCATGACAGTTTGATTTAAATAATTTTGAACAGAAAGGATACCATTAAGCTTTTAGAGTTTCCCTTGGGTATGTGGGTATGCGCACACAGACACACCCCCATACCTGGAAGTAAGGAGAAAATAATTTCTCTCCATGGTTGTCATGAAACCCATGGATTTTTTTCCCATAGGAGAGGATGTGTCTGCAGCAGGCATGGGGATGGCCAAGGAAGGGTGGAACAGCTAAAAAAAAAAAAAAATCATAGCAGAAAAAAGTAACAGAAGGCAGAGAGAGAAGATACCAATAAAAGGCGCATTGGGTTTATAAACATGTAGAAGTTTAGGGCTATCATCATTTCCTAAAGGAACAGATAAATGAAGTAATTTCTTATTCACTTCATTTTTTCTTTTTCCTCCATCTATCTGCTACTTATCAAAATAGCCAAAAAATATTTTGAGCCAAATGATAACATTTATTGTGGGGCATACTTCCTCAAATTGTAGCCAAGTGTGATAATTATATTTAAGGCAAGGACACGTATCCTATTTTTTTCTGTTTGGTTTGCTTTCATTTGTTTGTCCATTCATTTATCATTTCCAATTCATGTCGAAATTCATTTATAATTTCAGTCTAGTGTTTTAGAAACACTAGACTGAAATTATATTCTGAGCCTGATGTCTAAATAATGTCAAATGTGTATGATTGTTTGGAAAGGAATATATCAACAATTCCTAGTAATTTATTCCTTGGGGAATCAGACTGACCAGTATAAAACAAAACAAAACAATTCCATCGGTTTGCCCTGCCTTGTTGAGCTGGGTATCCACACAGACCTGAGTACGCAGTCCCATAGCCTTTGGTTGGAGAATATGAGTGGGATGCACCATAAAATCCAGGCTGAAGGGCTCTTTTGGCTGTTTATACAGAGTAATGATCTACCACAAGATTGCTCTGCTCAAATGGAAAATTTTTGTCAAACAGATTCCCTTCCATTAAGACAAGACTAATGCACAAGTTCTAATACCTTGCCAAAACATTAGTCATTGTGTCTTCTCTAAATACAAACCTAAGAAATTACCCATTTTATTTTTAGAAACAATTTCCCTCCAGTCCCCTCAGCTTTTGAGAGTGCATTATCCTGATGTGTCTCCTCTCCCAATAAAAAGTTGGGTACCCTTATTTAGTATCTCAGGTCGGCATAAGGTCTTTAGCCAATAATAATAGACCTTCATTTCACAGCAATTTTAGTTATCTTTTGAGGGACCTCAAGGGCTGAGAGATGAGTTAAACATACCCTTTAGTTCATAATGAACAATCATCAGTCTGGTCGAGGCCCGTTGCTTGTTTTCCTTTATGTGTTTTTTCAGTTCATTCCACCCCCTATCCCCCTCATCCATTTTTCCCCTCCCTACAGATGGCCATTTTAATGAGTTTGATATATATCATTAAATATGTAAATATCTTTGAAAAATAAATTTGTTATGTGTATGCATGTTTTAATCTACATAAGTGGTACTGTAACAACAGACCTCATTCTCTGCCAATTTATTCACTCAATGCTATGTTTTTTTATTCACTCAATGCTATGTATTTTAAGATGGTGCTATACGTACCAATTCATTGCTTCTAATCACTGCGTATTATTCCACAGTATGTATCCAACACATTTTACTTACCCATTCCCCTAACAATAGATCTAGATTGACACCTAGCTCCCAGCTCCTACAGACTATGTAGTAGAATCTAGTGTTGGGTCTTGGGTATACAAGGGCTAAATTTCTCCAAATATTGCAGACTGATCTCATCAATTCTAAACAATTACTAACCTTGTACAAAGTTTCCCACGTCTACCTAGCACTTGGTATTTTTGAAGGTTCTAATTTTTACAAATCTGATGAGTATAAAGGGATATCTCATTCTGATTTGTGCTTCTCTGATTACTAGTGAGGATGACCATTCTACTGCATACTTATTAACCATTTGGAGTTCTCATCTGTGAATTGCCTTTTCACATCTTTTCCCAATATTTAAATTTGTTTTACACCATAGCATATTCAGTGTTTTTTTCTAATACAAAATGATAGGAGTGAATTGGGATAGTTGCCTGTATATCCTTGGGCTTAAAATATTGCATGAAAGTTGGAAATCAGATTGTTTGGGAGAATTTCCAGATAGTGCAAACTGTTAAATATGGGTCTCAATCACAATTTCACAACTTAATTGCTAGCTGACCTGGAGAACGTTACTCTATCTCTGTATGTCTCTGGTTGCAAGTGTATGGGTGTGTGTGTGTGTCTGTGCATGTGTGTGTGTGTAAAATAGAAGAAATAATACTTGTGGCCTATTATGAATGGCCTATTGTTCTTAATTTAAAATTATTTATATAAAGTTTGTGGTACTGTACAGGGACTATTGTAGGTGCTCCATAAGGTCAGTTTCTTCCTATTCTGTCTGACATATATGAGGAACTCAATAAATGGAAGCTCACTTATTGAGTTTATTATTGAGAATGTTATTTATCTCATTCATGTTTTTATTTATTGAGAAAATTTCTCATATATATTCATTATAAATTCTCATTTATTGAGAATTTTATTGACACAGTATTCATGTCATCGTCATCATCATTGTATATTGGGAGAGTTTAGGAAAAGCCTTATCTAAAGATAAATATAGATCACCTGTCTTTTTTTAAACATCTTTATTAGAGTAAAATTGCTTTACAATGTTGTGTTAGTTTCTGCTGTATAACCAAGTGAATCAGCTATATGTATACATATATCCCCATATGCCCTCCCTCTTGCGTCTCCCTCCCACCCTCCTTATCCCACCCCTCTAGGTGGTCACAAAGCACCGAGCTGATCTCCCTGTGCTATGTGGCTGCTTCCCACTAGCTATCTATTTTACATTTGGTAGTGTATATATGTCAATGCCACTCTCTCACTTTGTCCAAGTTTACCCTTCCCCCTCCCTGTGTCCTCAAGTCCATTTTCTACTTCTGCATCTTTATTCCTGTTCCTAGGTTCTTCAGAACCAATTTTTTTTTTTTAGATTCCATATATATGTGTTAGCATACAGTATTTGTTTTTCTCTTTCTGACTAGATCACCTGTCTTCTTAAGCTCTTTTCCAGTCCTATGTGTTCATAGAATTCACACATATAAATTTCCTTAAACCTTAGTGGCAATGAGTTGTCAGATTTCTTACATTCCCTCTCAGGTCAGATAAATATTTGATGTTTGCTATTTAAAAAAAATCTTACAAGATAATTTCTTTGGATGTCTTCTACACAGATTTTAAAATCACCAAATTAAGTCAAAAAATAAAATCCAGAAGCTTTAACTAAGGCTATATTCCTTCCCTCCCTCCTCCCTCCCTCCCAGTGGGGGATTAATTATTTTTATAGCTTCTTTATAACCTAACAAACATCTTATATTAGTTATTTCTTGCTGTGTCATGAATCATCATAAACTTAATATCTTAATAAAACAGCACACATTTATTATCTCACAGCTTCTGTGAGTCTGGAGGCTGGGCATGGCTTAGTTGGGTCTTTTGCTTAGGGTCTCACAAGGCTGCAAGCAAGATGTCAGCTGGGCTGAATTCTCAGCTGGAGGCTAAACTAGGAAAGAACTGCTAAGTTCATTCAAGTTGTTGGCAGAATCCATTTCCTTGCAGTTGTAGGACTGAGGGCCCTGGCTCCTTGTTGAGTGTCGGCTGGGGGTTGCCCTCAACTCCTAGCAGCCACCCCTATTCCTAGAGGCCACCTGCAACTCCTTGCCATATGGGCTTGCCCTTGGCTTATTTCAACAAGCCAGCAAATTAGGAAACTATGTTTTTCTTTACATTTATTTTTACCTCTAACTCATATTCCTAAACATACTTTTTATAAATTCCATTTTTTCATCCCAATTTCTACGTGAGTTCCTCTGTCTGTTTCTGCTTCCTTTCCTCTTTCATTCTGCAGATGTTTATTTAGCCCTCTTTCTAGTTCCAAACACTATTTTAAATACTGGGGATACAATGGTGTAAAGAAATACCCAATAAGTCATCTTCACAGAGCTTACAGATTACAGGGAACCAGAATTATAAATGACAACTATAATATAGTGTCACATATGTTATCAGCCAGAAAGCCCAAGGTGATGGGCAGGCATGTAGGAGGAATACCCAAACTGTTCTGGAGGGGAAAGGAAAAACTTCTTAGAGGAAGTGACCACATTTTAGTTAAAAACCTAGAATAGTAGTAAAAGAGCAGAATGTAAAACTCTATACTAAGGACCAAACATTTTTTGTGACCTAAACAGCAAGGAGAATTGCCTGTATTTTCACCTGTCTGCTTGAAATTATAGCTTAAACCTCAATCAATTAAGTACATAAGAAAAAACTAAAAATAGAACTACCATATGATCCAGCAATCCCATTCCTGGGCATATATCAGGAGAAAACCATAATTCGAAAAGATCCATGCACCCCAATGTTCATCGCAGCACTATTTACAATAGCCAAGACAGGGAAGCAACCTAAATATTCCTCAACAGAGGAATGATAAGGAAGATGTGGTACATGTATACAATGGACTATTACTCAGCCCTAAAAAAGAACAAAATAATATCATTTGCAGCAACATGGATGGGCCTAGAGATTATCATACTAAGTAAGGCAGAAAGAGAAAGACAAATATCATATGGTATCACTCCTATGTGGAATCTACTTTTAAAAAAATGATACAAATGAACTTATTTACAAAACAGAAACAGACTCACAGATATTAAAAACAAACTCATGGTTACCAAAAAGGAAATGTGGGGCGGGGAGGGATAAATCAGGAGCTTGGGATTAACATACACACACTACAATATATAAGATAGATAACCAACAAGGACCTTCTGTATAGTACAGGGAAATCTACTTAATATTCCATGATAACCTATATGAGCAAAGAAGCTGAAAAAGAATGAATATATATATATATAACTGAATCACTTTGCTGTACACATGAAACTAACACAACATTGTAAATCAACTATACTGCAATAAAATTTTTTAAAAATTAAGTACCTAAGTTTTAGCAATGCATCAGTAAAAATGAGTTTATGAACAAACTCATAAAAGATTATAATGTTGTTGAATAAAAATTACTATTAGCTATCTAAACTTAGAACTCTTTACTTCTCTATGGCTCATTTCTCTCATTTATAAAATGAGTTGGAGATTATCATTTCTAAGATGTTTAACTGTTTCTAAATTCCATGATTCTATGATTGAGAATGGCATTACATAAACAGAAATGATGGTGCTGGAGGACACTTTAGCTGAGATCCAAGCCCAGGTCAGCCAGCCAATCCAGGTAAGACCTCCACTAGCAAAATCTTTGTGTGAATTATTAAAAGGCTCCCCCTTCTGGTGGATGCTTTACAGAAAGGCGTCTTTTCTTCAAGGCACAAGTGCTTTTCAAGAGCAGCGAGGGTTGGATTCAGGGCCTCAGATGCCCTTGGACAGAGAGGAAAAAGTATACGATGGTACTGAGTCTGGTGTTATTTCTGATCCAGTTAGGACCATTCAAAGCTCCAGCTTCACAAGATATCAGAAATGTGGTGGAAGAGGATGAGGCGGTGATTTGTTTGCTGTCACAACCCACCTCAGATCCATGTAAATTCCTGAGCGCTCCAGTATAGGAAGTAAGGTGCTCTTGGATTTATTTTATTTTAATTTACCTGAGCACCTAACATTTTTGAAAGTAGGATTATACATTTGTATATTTTCAAATATTTCTATTTCATTTTTTCCCCTTACCTAGTCTTTTTTCAGGCTCTGATGTAATTACACTTAAAACATTTGGGGACTGGCAAAATTATCAGATTTACAAGGAGAAGCCTACCATCTATTGAGGTAAATTTATCATTTTCCTCTTCTGACTGATAGCTCCTGTCACAGCCCTTCCTCTGCCCCAGAGCCCTCCATCAGCAGTCAATCCCCTTCTTGAAAGCCCAGATACCCCTGTGATTTATCTCCCCAGGTCAGGCTGTGTCACTGGTTGCCTGGTAGCTATTCAGGAGTAATTTGACTTATTTAAATCCCCACTGGTCTCAAAGGCCCAGTGAGCTCCACCCAGCAGGCGTCTCTCCTTCCTACAAGCATTCAAGTTCCCAAATGCCCTAGAAGCTAAATGCCTTCTTCGCTGCCTCACCAGCTGGCAGATGGATGGACTGTGTTTTTTGTTCAGTTTTGGCACTGAGCTGGGTAGTCACGGCTGGGCCGATCCTGGAGAGTCTGAGAATCCTTCCAGAACATGACGCCCACTTCCTCCATACAACGGAGCCCAGATGGGGTCTTTAAAATGAAAGTATAAGATGAAGAATATTATACATAGTAATATTTTATAGTAATATTATTTATAGTGAGTAATATATATATATAAAACATATATATATAAAACCACTTTTCTGACAATAGCAATTTATTGAGACTGAGGTCCAAAAAATGGTCAACTTTAATTATATTATTATCAATTCTTAACAGTTAATATTTATATTTATTGATCACTCACTGTGTAGCAGACTTATTGCTAAGCACTTTCCTGAATTATCTAATGGAATCCTCACAATGCCAAGAAGTTGCTTCTACTATTATTTTAAGGACAATCTCCTTTGTTTTACAAATAATTTTACAATAATTAATTAGTAAAAATGTTTAAATGACTTCCTAGAAGGTGTTTAAAAATGAGATAGATGGATATGTATTGCCATGGAAAGATGTTCAAGAGATACGTTAAATTGGGGCTTCCCAGGTGGCGCAGTGGTTGAGAGTCCGCCTGCCAATGTAGGGGACACGGGTTCGTGCCCCGGTCCAGGAGAACAGTATGGCTGTTCCTTAAAAAACTAAAAGTAGAGCTACCATATGACCCAGCAATCCCACTACTGGGCATATACCCTGAGAAAACCATAATTCAAAAAGAGTCATGTACCACAATGTTCACTGCAGCACTAGTTACAATAGCCAGGACATGGAAGCAACCTAAGTGTCCATCGACAGATGAATGGATAAAGATGTGGCACATATGTACAATGGAATATTACTCAGCCATAAAAAGAAACGAAATTGAGTTATTTGTAGTGACATGGATGGGCTTAGAGTCAGTCATACAGAGTGAAGTAAGTCAGAAAGAGTAAAACAAATACCATATGCTAATGCATATATATGGAATCTAAAAAAAAAAGGTTCTGATGAACCTAGGGGCAGGACAGGAATAAAGACGTAGAGAATGGACTTGAGGACACAGGGAGGGGGAAGGGTAAGCTGGGACGAAGTGAGAGAGTAGCATTGACATATACACACTACCAAATGTTAAATAGCTAGCTAGTGGGAAGCACCTGCATGGCACAGGGAGATCAGCTTGGTGCTTTGTGACCACCTAGAGGGGTGGGATAGGGAGGGTGGGAGGGAGATGCAAGAGGGAGGGGATATGGGGATATATGTATACATATAGCTGATTCACTTTGATATACAGCAGAAACCAGCACAACACTGTAAAGCAATTATACTCCAATAAAGGTGTTAAAAAAATTCCCCAAATATAATCACATTAATCTTGTCTCAGGTTTTTGCTGGAATTTACTTATTTATTCACTTACTGAGCACCTGTGATGCACCAGGCACAACACAGTTCTTGCTGTCATGGAGCTTGCTGTCTCTCTTCCCATTAGATACAATAGACAAACGCATACAAATCATTTCCTCAATTTTGTCAAAACGGTGGGGCTGTTCAATATGCTTAAAGCTAAACATGACCTAAGCACACCCCTGAAAATTTACATCTTTGAGAACCAGCAGCCAGATTAGATGGAAGAGCCAGACTGGTCAGTCCAAGTCAGGAAACTTGTATCAACAGGTTTTCCCATTTTTCAGTGATTTAGATCCCTCAATGACTAATGCTTGTGGAACTGTATGGTGATTTTTGCCAAATGTCTTTATCAAAAGAGGAGAGTAAGGCTTTAATTCTCCATGAACTTGTTTTTCTTTCTCACCAGCAAAAACACTAAGGGGCATCTCTAGGGCTTGCCTCTAAGAAGAAGGCTAGGCTGAGCCACCTGATTTTACTGTTGTAACATCATTTCTCAAAACACCTCCAATAGGCCCTGAGTGGTGGGGAGCTCCAGGGAGAAACAAATCATCTCACCCTGTGAATTGGTGAAGCATTTTGCTGGACACTATCATATGACACTTTTGATTCCTTATAAATTGAACTAGACAGTACTTGGTTCAAGTTTCTGACCTAGTGATTTTGGATGTATTATCTCACATGTGACAAACAGGTTCTTGGTGGAAGGTATCTACAACTCTTTGTGAAATGAAGTCGGTTTTGTTTTGTTGTGATGCCCATTTGAAACCTGAGGAACTTGAAGCTCAGGAAGTAAATGGTTCCCTAACCTCCCCACTCAAAGCTTTTTACTACAAGCATGTGGGAACCACGGTGACCCACGGCCCTGATCATTTCTTCTAAAGGTCTAAGGACCCAGGAATTCCCTAGTCGTCGCACAATGAAACTTCTATAACTTCATCAGGAAATTCAGCTGGGAGGAGGGACAGGGACTTCTCAAAACACTGGGAGGAAACAAAAACCAAATCCCATCTCTGTTTCGATTTTCTAATTTCTTGGTGTCAGGCATTGGATTGTCAGAGTTAGTCTCCCACTCACTTTCTGAGCTAACATGCAACAAAAGGACATGGAAGTGCTGTGCTACCTCCAAGTTCATCGGTAAATATTTGTTGAAATAATTAATGAATTATGTTGAATAAAGAAATGAATGAGCCCAGATTTTTCTCATCCTGGAGACCAAATGAAGTTCTGTCTTCAAAGATTAATTGAATTTCAGGCCAATCCCAGAAAGAATAACCAGCTGGTGCTAAGAAGTTTTCACATATTTGGTTTCATTCTAAAGCCCTTAATAGGTTTCATTCCTTTTACCATTCCTCCATAGCAGATCATTTTATCCCAAGACTAGGAGAAAAAATGTCTTTAGTGCTCCTAGATTTTCCAACTTCCTTTGATTAGGAAGTAAGAGAGAAAACCAAGTGTAGGGAGAATGACTGGCCTACTCTTAGCTAGCTCTTTTCAGGCTGGAAAGGAAGATGTTTCTTTTCATTTAGAGCAGCTCCTTGGGCTCTGTGCAGGTAAGCGAGATACAGAGGCATTTTTCTTGGCATTCTAAGTGGAATTGGCCCTTGAAGTGGCTGAATCTCAGGTGGCATACTCGAGGGCTTCAACCACTCAACTGAATGTGGTTGTGCTATGGGAAGTGACTCAGCTGAAGACCCTTCATCAATCGTGGGAGTTCTCCTGCTATGCCATGAAGCCACCCCACTCCATTTCCCAGCACTCCAGGCCCTTTGCCTTGACAGATAGTAATATCTTACCTAGTGAGACAGATAACTGTCCCCATGGATGCTTGATATTTTTAGTGGCAAATTTATAACACACACATACATATTTGTAGGTAGATACATAGATAAAGGTTAAGATTCGTAAATTTCTATTTTCTCACTTACAACAATCCACACTCATTAACAATTTTTCCACAGAAGTCTTGAACCACAGGTAGAGTCATTAACTACAAATAAAGTGGGAGGCCTTTGGCAAGAGAGGATTGATTTCCTTTCCTTCAAACTACTCTCTACCTCAACAACCTGCCATCCTATCCCTATCTCCCTTCTCTGCTTTAAAAGGGAGAAAAACACAAAAGCTCTCCTAAGGATATTTGTCAATGATTAAAATTCCAATACTGGAAGCATATATTCCTTTGATATAATGTGTTACCACTTAATGATACATAGATTACTCTGGAGAGAAGGTGCAGGTTTGGGGCTTCCCTTGTGGCGCAGCGGTTGAGAGTCCACCTGCCAATGCAGGGGACACGGGTTCGTGCCCCGGTCCGGGAATATCCCACATGCCACGGAGCAGCTGGGCCCGTGAGCCGTGGCCGCTGAGCCTGCGCGTCCGGAGCCTGTGCTCCGCAACGGCAGAGGCCACAACAGGGAGAGGCCCGAGTACCGCAAAAAAAAAAAAAAGAAGAAGTTGCAGGTTTGACGTCATCATCTTTACCTTCTAATATTGATAGTGGAAAGATCTGGCTCCAAAAACCAGCCCTGAGATTCGCCAAGGTAACAGAGTAGGGAAACCCTGAGCTCACTTCCTCTCACGAGCACACCAAAATCACAACTATTTGCAGAAGAACCATTGATGAAAAAGACCGGAACCTACCAGAAGAGATCCTCTACGACTAACGACATAAAGAAGAAACTACAACGAGATGGGTAGGAGGGGCAGACAGGCAATATAGTCAAGCCCCATACCCCTAGGTGGGTGATTCATAAACTGGAGAACAATTATATTGCAGAGGCTCTCTCAAAAGAGTGAGAGTTCTGAGCCCCACGTTGGGCTCCCCAGCCCAAGGGTCTTGCACAGCGAAGATGAGCCCCCAGAGTATTTGACTTCGAAGGCCAGTGGGGTTTAATTTCAGGAATCCCACGGGACTGGGGGAAATCGAGATTTCACTCTTAAAAGGCCCACACAAAATCCCACATTCTTCTGGACCCAGGGCAAAAGCAATAATTTGACATGAAACTTGGGCCAGACCTGCTTGGTGGTCTTGGAGAGTCTCCTGGAGAGGCGGGGTCAGCTGTGGCTCACACTGGGGACGTAGACACTGGCAGCAGCCATTCTCGGGAGCTCATCCTAGCGTGGACGCCGGAGCTGTGGATGCTGGGGCTGGTGGACGCCATTCTGAAATCTTGCCTCTAGTGTTAACACCTGGCCCCACCCAACAGCCTGTAGGCACTAGTGCTGGGCCAAATGAGGCCAAGCAATTAACAGGGCAGGGATACAGCTCCTCCCATCAGCAGACAGGCTGCCTAAAGACCTCCTGAACCCACAGCCATTTCTGGACATGGCCCTGCCCCCAGAGCACTCAGGACCCAGCTCTACTCACCAGTGGGCTGGCACCAGCCACAGAATCCCCTGGGCCCTAGCCCTGTCCTCAAGATGCCTGTTCTAGCCACTGGATCAGCCTCACCCACCAAAGGACAGACACCAGATACAAGAAAACCACAAGCCAGACCCTGCCCACTAGCAGGACAACACGAGCTTCAGGACACTTCAGACCCTGATCCACTGTGTCAGGAGTTGCCCCTCCCCATCCCCAACCAGCCATCTGACACCAGCTCTGGGATCCATGGACTCTGCAACCAGACTCCAGGACCCAGCTCTCCCTGCCACTAGTCTGGCACTAACACCAGATTTTGGCTTCACCCACCAGTAAGTGGGCAACAACCCTGGATCCTTCTGGACTCTGAGTCTGCCCACCAGTGAGTCAACACTAGCCCCAGGGAGCCACTGGGGTCCTGCAGCAAGCCGCCTCTCGACGCAGTCCCACCAACCAGTAGCTGGAAGCCTCCGCACAAGGCAGGGCTTGGCAACCAACCAGACTGGGGGCTTGCCAACCAAGCCTACTAGACCCCCCCCCACACACATAGTCAGCCTTCCACAACAGAAGGACCCACACAGCTTTCATAGAGAGAATCTAAGAGAGCTCTCACAGGGGAAAGCTATATGAGTATATAGTTCAGCTGACAAGGGGGAGTGCACTGCTGGGATGCGTAGGATGTCTCCTACAGGAGGCCGCGTCTCCAAAGTTGGGAAATGTAACCTACCTGGTACATAAAAATACAAACAGCAACTTAGGCAAAATGAGGTGGCAGAGGCATATGTTCCAGATGAAGGAACAAGATAAAACCCCATAAGAAGAACTAAGTGGAGAAGCATAACCTCCCCGAGAAAGAGTTCAGAGCAGTGATCTTAAAGATGATCAAAGCACTACGGAGAAGAATGGATACACAGAGCGAGAAGTTAGAAGTTTTTAACAAAGAGTTATATTGATAGAGAAGAATGCAAAGACCATGAAGGTTCTAAATAAATTTTCACAGTGATATTGGTGGTAGATAAGTCTATAATAGGCAATTTGGAGTATCAAAGAAAACCTGTGGCTACTGAACATTGTGGGCAGGGTTGGCACTAAGATTATTTTTTACCTCTTGCATGTGGCTAGTGAGGAAAGTAAAAGTGTCATATAATAATGAAAAGCACTTGCAATAACATCTGTAACTATCAAACGTTGTCGAATTTTTTATTGATTTATGTGAACTAAACTCTAATTGTTAAAACATTCATTACCAGAATGTATTTCACCGTAAGGTTTTGGAGTCAGAAACACTAGGGCTCTTATACCAGGTTAGCCATTTGTTAGCTGTATAAATTTCACTCTCTCAGCCTTATTTTCAGTTAAGATGAATTTAAGTATACCTATCTTACAGTGTTTCCTAATAGGTAATATAATACATGTTAATTATTTAGTGCAATGCAGATTCATTTAAATAATATAGTGATGATGACAACTAGAACAATGGTGATAATATTTGCTATTTGAGAAGCACTAGTCAAGATTTTGCCCTTTCCAGTTACTCTATTTGTATTAAAAGAAAACTCCTTAGAACCTTCAGTAAAGACATCTATGATAACATATTCATAACATTTTTGAACTTTAATTTCTTCTGATAAGTTCAAATCTACATATATTCCCAAGGCCCAACCTGGATCTAGTATTACTGATGGCGTTCATATATGCTTTGAGCTCTTTTCAATATAAGCAAGTCAAAGGTTATATACTGTCTTATCTATTTCCTCAGCAGTCTGGGAGCCCCTTGAGTTCCACCCTGGGTACTTGCCTAGTCTGTGCTTTCCTCTTGACATTGATTATTTCCATAGAATCAACTAAAACTGGGTCTATATACTCAACCAACTACTGATTGTCTCTGTCTGAATGCCCCTCTCCACTGCACCTCCTCTGAGCCTTTATAATTCAGTTCAGGTATCAGCCCTTATAGGAACTCTCCTTTTCACATCTGGTTTAAGAGCTACTCTTCTGAGCGCTTACCCTGGTAAATCATATACTTTGTGTAATGTGACTATTTGGTGCCTCATACAACTCAGATATATTTAGTGTATGATGTATAGCTAATGTCACTTTGTCCTTCCATTCCTTTCTATCTATATTCAATGCACATGCTCTACTTACCCTATTTGTATTTAACATATCTCACAGGTTACTATTTACTTAATCTATGCTTAATCATCTTCTGAGTTTTATCCATCCCATTTGTCTTCTCGTCTTCTATAGCTTAATTAAGTATTCTGAAACAAGGTAGTAAGCACACATTATAGATTATGTATTTCTTCATTCAGTACCACTGATTTGAAATATTCTCTCTTTCTTCTCGAAAGAGACCTATGATCTTATATTCTTGACAGTTCACCCTTTGAACCGAGACCAGGTATTAAGAATATTTAATTTAGAGGATAAACAATCTATTCCTATTCCTTTTACTTCCAAGGTAATTTATAGAAGTCAAGTTAAATGGCACCTCGGTCAAGCAATTTGCCCTCTCCAGGTTTGTTTCCTCTATAATACAATTAAGGTATTATATGAGATAAATGTGAATTCTGCCCTTTAAACCTCACGGGGGCATAGAAGCATGTTCAAATTTTGATGGTTTCACAGATCATACAAGGAATGAGATCTGTCTGGTCTAAGGATCGGTGGCAATCTAAGTTGAAACTCAAAAAACTACCCTAATAACAAAGCAGTGCTTGCTGCCATGGAGTGTTCTCAAATTTTCAGTGTGGTAGGCCTAGCCATGTCTTTTCCTAACCACTTAGTTACTTGTAGTTCACCTGATGTGTAGGGCAGCCAATCATCCTAGTTTGCTGGGGATTCTCCTGGTATTAGCAGTGAAAGTCCCAACCCGGGAAACCTCTCAGTCCTAGGCACACCAGGATGGTTGTTTATCCTATCTCTTAGCCTCTTTAAGCACCAGTATCCTCATATGTAGGGGTTGGTGGGGCAGGATAGACACATGCATCAGAATAGTGCTATAAGGTCTAAAGAAGGTAACATAAGTAGAGTGCTTAACAATGGTGCCTTCACTATGAAGGTGATTATAGCATGTTTCTAGGCCACCAATCTTGTTTTGGGTTTTATTATCTCCACTGATTTATTATCTCCACTGATTATCTCACTTTCATTTTATTTTACTATATCTTATTTTTTTGTGGGAACACATGTAAACTGTCAGAGATTGTAAGTGGTTCCTCCTGAAATAGCAGGTTTTGCTCTTTGTGTGTGTATTTGATAACACACAAACACAAAATTTAAATGATGATGATTTTGATTGCTCTGTTTCAGTAGTTCTCAAAGTGCGGTCCCTGGACTGGCAGCGTCAACATCACATGGGAACTTGTTTGAAATGTAAATTCTCAAGCTCCGCTCCAGACTCACTGAATTGAAAGCTGTGGAAATGAGGCTCAGAAATCTGTGGCTCATCCAGCCATCCAGGTAATTCTAATGCATGTTCAAGTTTGAAACCATAGTTTACAACGGCTAGACCACAACCCATGGCCCAGGCCCACTTCACAAGAAGGTGATCTATTAAAACAGTGGCTGAATTATTTTGGGGGCAGTGTAAGATTTTGAAAGGTATAAATCTTTTCTTTGACTATAAATCACTTAAAGAATAGATGTTCATCCTCTGCGTGTTCTTACACACAGTACTTAACTGCTGAGGGTTAAGGTTGATCCAGTGAATGGTGATGACAGTAGTTTTCAGTAAATATCTTCTGGGCAACTTACAGTAGATCCCCATAATCCACTGTAATTGAATAAGATTAGAATAGATAAAATTTTCCCTGCTACCCTAATATGATATTTATCTTAAACTCAGAGTTTTGAAACATTTCAAATAAACACAGAGTAAAATTTTCAATAAGTGTAGCTGAATTTGACAGTTACATTCTGAATGGCTGATTTCATGGTTTACAGCTGTTTAAATTTAAGCGTTTCAATTTGGATACTTGGTTACCTTCCCTGTGAGATCTCCTTGACTATTCTGCTTTTACTCATCCTTGTAGCAATGGCTTCTTTAGGGGAAGCCTAATCTCATTCTCAGTGTGGGAATAAAATGAGCAGTGAAATGTAAACAATGTCTATTGACTTGGAAGAAATATGTTTTAGACACAAGGTCTCTTGTCAAGATGTTCGAAGTCCAAAATCCCTCTTCATAGTGTAATAGTTGCACCACGGTTTAAACAAATACACTCTTAGCAATTATGTTGCACATCGTTTAATGCTGAATTATCTGAATCTAATAGTCAAGCCTTATTTTTGTGGGCATCTCTTTTCAAAGGATTGTTTTACCTTCTGAGGGGATTTCTCTGGCATCCTCATTTCACTTTCCTTTCCCTTAATTGTAAGTACTGTTTTGAGTTTGCAAAGAAATCTCTTTCCTGAAATCCTGTTTCTGGCACAAGAATGAATTTAGATGAGTGAGAGAACCGATGAGATGAAAAGAGAAAAAGCGTGCTGTTAATCTAGGTAAAAATTATACCGTTTGCTGTCGGTGGTTTGTTATTATGCATTATCTCAATACTTAGAAAACAAGTAATTACTATGCCTTAGAGGTGCATCTCCTCTTGTACCCCCCAGTCATGATTCTATGACTATTTTGAACTGAATAGAGAGATAAACAGTTTTAACATCTAGAGGTCAAACAAGGATGTTGTCTACTAGACTTTCAAAGAATAGAGATTAGGAAGCTATTTCTGAACAACTAATTGAAATTTACAAGTCACAGGATCTGATACAAGGTGGGGCCTTTACTTATTCCGGAGCCTATTCTCCTATATATTATTTCTAGATTGCATAACTTAAGTTATGCATAGGTTATTGCATAACTTAGTGGCATAAGTCAACAGCAATCATTTATTATTTTTATGACTTCTCATCGTTTTGGAGGTTGACTGGACCCAGCAAGGTGCTTGTCACTTGGGGTGTCTCTTGTGGCTGCATGTGGTGATCCTGACGGTTGGCACTCTTAGGGCATCTCTCTGTCTCATTACGTGGTCTCTCTAGCACAACAGCTTCAGGGAATCAGATTTCCAACATGGCAATTCAGGGGCCCAAAGGCACACACAAAGAGTTTCCAATCAGCTTTTAAGTTCCTCATTCTTAAATAGGAACACACAGCCAAGGATCACCAGGTATTAGAGGAAAGTGTGTAACACAAAAGATAAAGACTAAAACAAAACAGAAAAAAAAAAAAAAGATGGGGGACTCAGAAGTGGATATAATAATATAGTATATAGGCTTACTGTTTTCTAGGTACTATTCTAAGTGCTTAGTACATATTAATCTCATTTGTACCTCCCCAAAACTCTATGCAATGAGTACTCTTATTACTTTTATTTTTACTGAGAAAACTGATAAACAGGGGTCAGGTAACTTGCCTAAGGTCACTGATCATACATAGTCAGTGGCAGTACTGGCATTTGAATTAGTTGCAGACTCTAAGCTCATAACCATTACATCATATACTAGAAACCATTCACGGAGCAGCAGGAAAAGTCTCTATACATAGTATCTTCAGAGACAAAAGTAGGTTTTGCACTTATGAAACAAGAAAAGAATGCTATGTACAAGGAACATTAAGAGTTTTTTTAAATTAAAAAGAATGTAATGGTACAAATAAAAACAGAGGGCTTATAACACAAATTTTGAGGAAATCTTTCAGAAACTTGAATAAAAAGCTAAGAGACAGAAAAATAAGATAGACGAGACAAGAAAATGAGAGGCTGCATAGCCAATTAATAGGAGTTCTACAAACAGAGAAGAGATAAAACACAGGTGACAACATTATCAAAGAAGTAAAAGAATAAAAATGTTCGGAGTTGAAGGACACATTTTCAGATTAAAGGGACCTATCCAGGGTCTAGCACAATGAGTGAAAAAAGATCTATATCAAGACTCACCATCAAAAAGCCAGAGATAAAGAAAAGACCTTAATAGTTTTCCAGAGAGAAAAATAAGCTCTCATGACAAGGATTTAGAATGAGGATCAGATTCCACTGAACTTCTCAACAGCAACATGGGCCATGTTCCAGTTGGAACACTGCCTTCAACATTTTGAGGGAAAATGACTTCCAACCTTGAATGCTATGCCAAACCACAACCAGACCTGAGGACACAATAAAGGTATTTTCTGACATGCAATCCCTCGACACATTTAGCTCTCAAGTCCCCATTCTCAACACACCTCTTTGCTTCTTCAAAATGAGGGAGTACATAGAAAAGAGGAAGACATGAAATCCGAACTCTGAGGGGTAGACTGCAAATGAGAATGGATGGGAATGCTCCGGATAAGAACAGAGGAAATTTCCAGAACTGCAGCAGTGCCGCAGGCCTGGAGCACCGAAGGACAGACAGCGCCAGAAAGACTATTTCCATGAAAAAAGTAGTACTGATAGATCACCCAATGGGTCTGATTTTACTAGGAGTTTAACAGCAGTGTCAGAAAATTTGAGGATGTGTGGATAATAGGTTCATAGGAGACCAGGGAAATAAAATAGTGCAGGGCTCTGTTAAAGTCCAGGGAAAACAAAAATTAATATAAGAAAAGAAATGTAAGTTGCAAAACATGATGTAGTTCAGCTATTAGTGATATGTGCAATTAGCAATGTAAATAGTAAACACTGATTTTCCCTGAAAGTGTGCTATAAATACAGCGGGAAGACGGAAAGAGGGACCTGTGTTTGTGGTGTGTGGTAGGAGAGATGAGTCAGACCCCTTGATCATCATTCTAAGTGCAGGGAAATCAATCAGTAATGGTATTTCAAATTGAAAAGTCAATACTGTGAACAGTAGTTGAAAAATTGGGGGATACATATTATTGTGGACAAAGAATGTCACCTGCCATTTCACTAAACAGAGAATGTTGCCTACTATCAAGCCTTCTGCCATTGCAGTCACCCCCTGCGCTCTGAAGGGGAGCTCAGCATTGAGAAAAAAAGGATACTGGCCCTAGATAGTTAAGATGCGTATCTAAGGAATAATTTCAATGAGCGCAGACTCTTGCATCTTCCCATACCTCTCTACCAGCGGCTATAATTGTGAATAGAAACCAGGAGCTGTTGTCTCACTTGGCAACACTTTGATGTTTACTTGAAAACATCTTGTTGCAGTAAGCCTGACTTCCCTTTATGTAACAGATTTTCTTTCCATCCAGGCATGAAGGGTCACTTTTAAATTGCTCTTGTTATCTGGGGTAGTAACAGGGCTGAACTATAATCAGTCAGTTAATTGTGAAAGGGGTTCATCAGATAAGTGAGCACCATTTACGAGTGCCCTGAGGAAACAAAGTCAAAAACTAAAGTGTTCAGCAGGTGTAAAGACTGAGGTAAATATGATCCCCACCTGAACGTCCTGTCTTGAAGGGACCAAGCTGGACTGGGGGAGGAGAGGTCTGCAGGGGCAAAGTGGTGTCATTTAGTGAGTTTGGACATCTGAAAAAGAGTAGGAAGATTGAAAAACTGTATCCAGGAGGATACATTTTTCTCTTTCATGGATTTGCTGAGAGCTTGTTTTGCAAAACTAGTAACCTCTGTAGTTTTATCCATTTAATAAACACATCTGGATTTAAATATTTGTAGAAGTGTAAGAAGTATCTTAATTCACTTTGGAAAATTTTCAAAATAAGAAATTCTATTTCTAGATGTATCTTCTCCTGGAGGACATTTGCTAATTAGATCTGGTCCAAACTGAAGATGTGCGAGGGAAAAAGAAGACAATGCATTTTTTAAGTGTAATCGGAAAAGGAGGGCTTGTTTTTATGGCTCACTGAAAAATTGGGAATGTTATATTTGAAAATAGATTTAGGCAAGATCTCTTGTTATCTTGTCCAATCACAGAGCAAAACAGTAACATTCCAGCTCATTCAAGCTAAACTATTTGGGTTTCTCGCCTTTGAGTAGCTTGTTGGCACATAAGAGCGTTCTCTCACCAACTTCTTTGAATTTGGTGCCTGACTTCATGTAACACATACCTTTTTCATTACTTAAAAAAAAAATCTCCAAACTATATTCATTTTTCTATCTTCTCACAGACAATTTTTCTTCTTTAAGAAATATATCTAGTATTGTCTTAATCTCTTAGTGCTGTTTCCCTCCTCACCACCTGTCACCCAAAGGCTCTTTCCAGATAACTTTCCTATGAAGTAGAAACTACCCTTTAAGGATATTAAAGCCACACTATGGGTTTTAACATATTTGGAGGGTAAGCTGAGAATACATTTCAAACATTTAAAATTTTCATAGTCAAAAATCTTCTGGAATAAAATCTAAAGAGATATCAGACAAACACACATGGATATTTCAGTATTCAAAATTGAACTGAAATTACTTAAATATTCGTTAATACTGGATTGGTGAAATAAGCACAATAGTGCTATGAAGAATTATAAATAGTGAGGTGGAGATGGTCTATCTATCTATATACCTATCTAATTATCTATCTTTATATATTTTAAATAGCTCAGGTATATTGTTAATCGAAAGAGTATGGTATGACCTCATCTTTGTCTTTAAAAATGTGTGTGTCTGGGGCTTCCCTGGTGGCGCAGTGGTTGAGAGCCCGTCTGCCGATGCAGGGGACAGGGGCTCGTGCCCCGGTCCGGGAAGATCCCACATGCCGCGGAGCGGCTGGGCCCGTGAGCCATGGCCGTTGAGCCTGCGCGTCCGGAGCCTGTGCTCCGCAACGGGAGAGGCCACGACAGTGAGAGGCCCACGTACCGCAAAAAAAAAAAAAAAAAAAAAAAAAAAATGTGTGTGTCTGTGTGTGTGTATCTAATGTCTATCCATATAAATGTCTGGATGGATGTACATGAAAACGTTCATAGTGGTTTTCTTTGGGTGCTTAGGAATATTTCTTTCTTCTTTTTACATTTTAATGAATTGTCTGTTTTGTTTTACAACAAATAGGTATTACTTTTTAATCACAGAAAGAATAAATCGTTTTCATTTAAAAATACCTACTGTGGGGAATCATGATTTACAAATCATGATTTGTAAAGTTCTTTGTAAAGAAGTTTGTTAAGTTCTTTACAAATCCTTTTGGTAAGAGTTTATTCCATTCTTAATATATCCAAATTAACTATTGAGGAAAATAGATAAACAACTTTCAAATCATAAAATAGTCCTGGAAGCAGGACTAAGAAATTGTCGCTATCTTTGAACAAGATAACACTTTTGTCTATTTTAATGGGAAGATATTTAGGGGCAATGTTGGGAGTATAATTAAAAGGCCAGCCATGAATCTTGCCTGGGGACAGCTATACCTTTTGGACAGAAGCGGTAGCTGCTTTCATAAACTGAAGGTCACTGATAAAATTATTTACTATATGTGCATAATGGAAGTCAGAATCTCACTGCTCCATTAATGAATTGGGAAATAAAGCATACCGACTTGTCAGGAACCCTGGAAATGCAATTGTGAGTTTTACGAGTTTCCAGAGTAAAACAGAGGTCTGTACAAAAGTTCTGAGGATACCACACAAATATTCTCTGCTCATCAGCATAAGGCAGAATAACCTAATTAGGATAATTGACCACAAGGAAACTGGAGCCTCTAGAACAGAAAGAAAGGTTCTGTTGACCTGCAAGCCTCAAACCCATTAAAATGAAAATGAATACATCTTCTCAGAACTTTCAGAGCCCCCAGTGTCAGTTCGTAGTTTTAGACAAATATCCTTTCCTGGTAGTTAATATGTATTACCTTTGTAAATTTTTTTTTTTTTTTTACTTTTATACTGGAGTTCACCGCTATTGCTCTTATTACTAATGAAGACAAGGAGCTTGATTTAGGTCCAATTTAAGGTCTGTGGAAATTAGTTTGGTTTCCTTCCAGACCAAGCCAATGAAAATAACTGGTTCCATTCATTTATTAGTCCAGATAAACAAAGCCAGTCTTATTCTGGGCATAATGCTTATCTGTGTGAGTGACCTGCGCTGAAGCCCAGGGGAGGACAGAAACCATGAAAAGCAGAAACTGAAAAGTTGGCCTCTTTCCCCAGGAGCTAACTGTGTTCCAGAGCAAGGAGAAATGTACTCAAATGAGCTGAAGTGAAGAGCAATAGGCTCTCTGGTGTTTTTGACCTTCGAATATAGGAAAATTAAAGCAATTTTACGGTGTGGTCTGGAAGAACAATTTTTCTTAGTTTGTACTCAGTTTGACAATACACAGAAAGGCAAATGGATTGTTCTTTAGGGCACTGCTTTTATTTGGAAAACAATACCTCCCTCTTTCCCAAAGTAAAATTTGTTTCCTTTTAAAACGAAAGTAAAGTACTATTTATTTTTATTTTGATATCTTTAAAATAATACTACATATACTTGAGCTATTTGGAAATGTCCTTGTAATAAAACCAGGGCTGGGAAATATTAGTATATAAATATGGACATTCATATCAAGATTGTATGTTACTTAGTCTCCAGCAAGCTGCCATAGAATTGACCAAAAATGGCTCTTTCCATTAGTTTTCTTTCTTCAATTAATTGGTTTTTAATGAAAAATACATTGGAATTGCAAAAATGCAGAATACAAAGGCTTTGCAATGAGAAGTATACCTGCTGCGTAGTCCAGATTCCCATCCAGAAGTAATCACTATTTGTACTTTCTTGCTTATGTTTTTAGAAATTTTCTGTGCACACACAACATGTGCATGTAATAAATTAATATATAAAACATACACAGAGATATTTGTATGTCTCACAAATGGGAATTTTCTTCCTTTTACCTAGTTTTATTTTTTCTTTCTTTATTTCTTTTATATTTTTAAAAAAATTTAAACATGTATCCTAGAGATCATCCAAATAAGCTTACATAATTCTACATTATTCTTTCTAATGACTGCAAAATATAATACAATATTTAATTATATGGCTATGCCATAATTTATTTAATCAGTTATCTGTTGCAGGACAGAAAGCTGTTACTTGCTTCTTTCTTTTTTCCTACAGACAACGCTTCAATAAACTTTCAGATGTATACACCTTTGCATGTATGTGTAAGTATGCGTAGGTAAGTTCTAGAAGTAGAGTTGCTAGGTCAGAGTCTGTAGCTCATTTTAAATTCTCCCTATTTAGTAGATTTGACAAAATTTTGTCTTTTCACTTGAATCATTTCACAATGAAAATGTGAAAAACCAAGGAATTTACTATATAAAATAGAAACAGTGATGGTTGTTGAGTTAAGGTCAATGAAACACTCAGTTTTGAATGTTCAATGCCCTCAAAAAATCAGCATGTAGATGCTACTAAACCAGAGAGAAAGAATCTCTACAAGCTTACACTTCCTTAAAAAAAAAAGCCAACTTTCAGCTCCTGAAAGAATTTGCCACCAAGTTGTGAAGAGGATAACTTCTAGAGCATTTAAGGTCTCAAAGCAATTTAATTCAATGTTGCAAGTATTTATTGCCTGCCTACTCCTTATAAAGCCCAATGGACTGTAAAAAGAATTGTATACTGTCCCTGCTGGCCAGGGCCAGGGACCTGAGAGTGAGAGAAGATAACTGCACAAGCAAGGTATTTAGTGAAAGCGACTCATCTGGGGGTAAGGAGGGCTCACTGTAACGTGGAAAAATCTTTATCATGGCACTTCTCACATGCCAAAACTATGTCAAGTAAGCAGTGATATAAGGGAAGACACATTTCTCTAGCATATTACGGGTATTAATAAGTATTATTTCAAAGGAAGAAAGAATGGAGGAACGATAGGAGGAAGGCAAGGAAGAAGGAACATGAAAAACAATCTCCAGCCTGCAACATCCTAAAAGACTTCTTACACGTCTTATTCATCTTTGTATCTCCATCAGTCAAGTGATGGCCCCAAGTTAACACCTTATGACCCATCTTCCAAGAATGATTCGCTTTTCTCTGTAACACACACAGCCCTCTCCAGTTTCAATGCCTTTGAATGTCTTCCTTATATTAGTCCACCCAGCAATAGCCTATTTATCCTTGCATTGCTGACTCAACAGATCATTATTTTTTCTTTCCACCCAGGAAAATACATCCTTTCCTTCCCCTATGCTCCCATGCTTCTAGGGAATATCTCCATCATAGTTTATATACATAATACATACACACACATATATAAGTATATATATATATATATATATATAATTTTAAAATATATATTTTTTTATTTTAATTTTTTTGGCCACACCACGCACCTTGTGGGATCTTAGTTCCCCAACCAGGGATCAAACCCAGGTCCACGGCAGTGAAAGCGCCAGGTCTTAACCACAAGACCGCCAGGGAATTCCTTCATTTGTATTGTTTTCTTCCTGACCTCCTGTATTTCTGAACTATGTGTTCTTTCTTGCAATATTATCACATGCTGTTTTTGTCATGGTTACTTATGAATATTATTTACAACTAGGCTATCATTTCCTTCTTTGTCTTCTCTAAAAATACAAGTTTATATCTCTCACAACGTTTAGCACAGTGCTCTATATTTCATTTTAAAAAAGCTTACTGGGTGTCTGCTATCTGGGCAGGATGCTAATTTAATGGCTCCTATTGGACCATTAAACACTTGGTAATAATAGCAAATGATCACAGGGCTTACCGTGTGTAGGCACTCTTTCAAGCACTTTACATAATTAACTTATTTAATTCTCACAGCAACCATGGGAGGTAGGTTTGCTAGTAATAGCATTCCCATTATCCGATGTGGAAACTGAGGCACTGACAGGTTCAGTATCTTTCCCAAGTTCATTGCTAAGTGTTGGCACCAAACACTCTGGGTCATTATTTGAGACTGACTAGAGGCTTGAGCAGATGTTTACATTAACACTTAGAGCTAGGCATCACAATTCCTGTTTTGGAGATGAGGCTCAGAGAGGCAAAATAGCATGTCCAAGGTCACACAGCTTGCTGGCAAAAACAAGATCAAAATTATGTTTAATTCCCAAGTCCATATATTTTCTACTGCCTGTGCCTCAACGTGAATAAAAGTCCTACCTTTGCCTAGGGTAACGTCTCAGATTGTATCTTTCAGCAGTAGTTTTTGCCTGCCCAGCATCCATTTTCCTTTTTTCTAGTAGCACCATGTTCTTCCTTCAAGGATCTACCCCCTCTCACCCTCAGCACATGGAGGCAACACATGAATTGCATTCCTGTTATGGTCACATGTCTTCTTCTCAGGAAGGTTTGAAGTTCCTTGAAAGAAGGAATGGTTTCTTCTTCTTCCTCTTCCTCCTCCCTCTTCTTCTTTATCTCTTTCTCCTCTTTTTCTTGTAAGTACATCTCACATGCACGATACCTAGTAGAGGCTGAAAATATTTGCTGAATTAATACCTTGCACATGGTACTTGCTTACTCACTATTTGTGAAATTGGACTGTTCGACAAGATAGCAAATAAAATGGGCCTCACCAAAGTGTTAGAACCCCAGTAGGCAGAGAAAGGTCAAGGATATGCCCCAGGTATATTCTACTTCCTGGTACCATTCAAAGACAGAGCATTTGAGTCACTGGAGGTTTCCAAGGTGGTTTTCATGGGAGAGCCCATGTAGAATTCTTGTGCATAATCTAACCTGTTAGACATGAAGGAGCAATGAAGCTGACAAATTCCATGTCTTAGAAGAAAAACATCAGTATTCTCCAGATAGAGGAGTAAGGGGTTCATGATACCTCTATCTCAATGGCAAAAGGCAAGTAATCTCTATGCAGCATTAATCTAAATTTGATTAAGACCTTTAGAGTTTCTAAACAAACAAACAAAGTTTATGATATCCACCTATCCTCTACCTTTCTAGAACTATAGTTCAAAACAAAACTATAAGCCAAAAATAAACATAACAAAATCTTATAAAATGCTAATTTTTCCCACTGATGATCACTTTTAGGCTTTCCAAAAAGGATCAGATATCAAATTCTTTCAAAAAAGTTTTTGGAGGAGTCTGCTCTGCTGTGCCTCAAGCATGTTGTTTGTTTTTCTTTGGGATAGTTGTGTGCTGCCTCTAAAGATGAAGGCAACAGTAATACAAGTGCTCATCCAGTCATGAAAAGAGAACTTCTTTGCTTTGTACGGTGACCCTAACTTGAGACCTGTTGGTCTAGGTAGCCTCTCTTTTCCTTGTTCAATAGTTTGATGTGCATTATTCTTGTACAAAACCCACCATTTATTTCCCATTACCCACAGCAGCATTGCCTGAGTATTTTCTGAAGAAAATAGTTTTAATAGAGGCAATGCAAAAAACTACTTTGTGGTCACCCGTGTATGGGGCATTCTATTTCATCCATTGGGGATATCAAGATATCACATTGCTTATTAACATAAAAAGATCCTAATGGGAAAAAAAAATGAATATAGTAACAATATTGTGTCTCCAAATAGCTGGCCCTGGATACTGTAATTACTGTGGAGCAAAAGAAAAGTGAACGAGGCTAGTATAAATGCAAAAGTTAGACAAGATGCAAATAATTAAAATTAATCTTCTTGGTACTACACTCTAGTTCCTGCTCTTGACTAAAGACCCTAATATTTCAACCAGTTATTCTCTGAATTGTCAAGTCTAGTTTCTAAAGGCTATATTTTTAACTGTACATAAACATAAAATTGTTGGAGTTCAGGGAGGGGGTTAGTATGAAAGAGGAAGTATTTGCTAAGAGAAAAAGTGGCATAGATCATCATTACCTCCGTGTACAGCTATTGATACTTTGTGCCAATTTTAGTCTAAATTTCCCATTTTCTGTCTCTATTTACTAAACACAACACTGAGAATAGCTGGGTCTGGAAAGGAAGTAGCCCAAAGTATAGTTTTAATAATGGCTAATATTTCCTAAGTGTTGACAACATGTAGTCACCGTGCTAAGACTTGGATCATCCCATTAAATCAAGTTCCCCCATGTAGGTACTATTGTTAACCTAGGTTTACAAATGAGGAAATGGAGGCTTAGACAAGTTAAAATAAACAAACTTGTCCAAGGCCCCACAGCTATGCTTTAATCACTGTCCTAAAATGACCAATGAATGAAAAGGGTCTTGTTCTAGGAATTAAAAGCCCCAGACTGTTGTCCTAGCTTTTCTTAAACTTTCTGAGCCTCAGTGCTTCATCTACTTAGGTTATGGGGTTATTGTGAAAATCAACTAAGATAATGTTTACTTTAAGGACTTTGTAAATACAAACCATACAAACACAATGCATTACTATATTGCACATAAAAGAGAATGGATTGTGAGTTAGGAAGTTCTCATCAGAGGACTGAAATTGAGAGAGACTGTACTGAAATATTAGGAGAAAATTGGCTATGTGGTGACGTATTCTGATATTTGGGAAGTTGGGGCAGACAGAGGAAGATGCACCCTAGATGCCTTCTGGGAGAGTGAAAGAGGAAGTGCCCAATGGAAGATGAGTACGGGGATCTTAGAGCAAAAAAAGCCAAAAAAAAAAAAAAAACCCCGAAAAAACAACCAAAAAAGAAAACAAAAGAGAGAGAGAGAGGAGATAGTTAAAGCCCAGCCCAAAGCTACATACAGAATAGTATGAGAGAAATAAAGATGTGGCGTCTTCTCTGGCTGCTGGGTTGTCTACTTTTGCTTATTGTAGCTGCTGGAACAGAAGGCAACATATTCTGAAGAAGAAAAAACTGTACCCTTGCTCTTCTGCATATTTGTTTTGGGGACCTGTGAGATACCTAGATTATTTCTGTGGGCTTGTTTTTTTCTTATTTTTTTTCCCTTAAGGGGGAACTTTACAAAGTTGAATTTGACATTTTTGCCAAATCTCTTAAACTGGTGGTCCTCAAATTTAGTAAACATCAGAATCCCTGGGATAGGTCTGCCAGATTCAGCAATTAAAAATTGCAATGCAGGGCTTCCCTGGTGGCGCAGTGGTTGAGAGTCCGCCTGCCGATGCAGGGGACATGGGTTCGTGCCCCAGTCTGGGAAGATCCCACATGCCGCAGAACGGCTGGGCCTGTGAGCCATGGCCGCTGAGCCTGTGCGTCCGGAGCCTGTGCTCCACAATGGGAGAGGCCACAACAGTGAGAGGCCTGCGTACTGCAAAAAAAAAAAAAAAAATTGCAATGCAATTAATTTTAAATTTCAGTTAAATAACGAATAATTTTGCTATAAACATGTCCAAAATATTGCATGGGACATGCTTATACTAAAAAAATTTACTCATTGTTTATCTGAACTTCAAAGTTAATTGAAAATTCTGTATTTTATCTGATAGCACTACCTGGAGCTTGTTAAAATGTAGACTCACCAATTCCATATTCTAATTTTGTCAGTAAAATCTGAAATAAGGCCAAGTGATCCTCCAGATGATTCCAGTGCCGCTTATTCCTAGCCAACACTTTGAGAGATACAGGTTAAGCTTGGATAATGCCAACTCGGGAATGAGAGGTTGCCAGAGGCCAGGAGGACATCTTGGGGAGAGGAGAAAGGTATGTGTAGTGTGCTTAGGGGATGCTGGAGGACCTGGTCCTTGAGTGACAGCAGAGATAAGTCTGAGCACTGGGTCCACAGTGTGGTAACAAGAGAAGATATTTACTGAGCTCCGCAGTTGTGTCATGAAGTCCTCTCAACAACCACAAGAAGAAGATAACTATAATTATCTCTATCTCTTTAGATGAGGAAATAAAAGCTCAGGGTTAAGTAACTTGCCCAAGGTCACATAGGTAGTATATAGTGGCATCAGGTTTGATCTAAGATCAATTGTTTCCACAGCCCACATTTTGAACCAGTCCTATGCAATGATAGGAAGTTTGGACAACTTTGCCAGTGCAACTATTTGTTTCCTCCCATTTGCAGCTTTCTTCAAATTGCTAAGTTAACTAAAATATAGTCAGGAATGTGTGACATCTGCTCTCTAGAAGTACACAAAGATCTCCACCTTCTGATGTATAGTAGCAAAAAGGCTTGGAAGTTTGTGAAAAGCTTAAGGGTCTGAGCCGATGAAAAAACTGGAGAGCCATTAGTTAAGGTATTGTTTAAGACAATTTTTTTTTTTTTTCGTCTAGAACGCTCGGCACTAGGCAGAACCCATCATCCTAAAGGGCAGTGTGTCAGGGGATGCTCTCCTTTGGAGCATAAACCAGTAATTTTCTCACCAGGGGACCTAAGATGGTTGAATAGGCTCTGAAGATGATGTTAGGGGAGGCCACTAAATACAGGGAGTAGGTTGATGAAGGAATTGGAGCTGATTAGACTAGAAAGGAGACAACTCAAAGGAACCCTGGCTGCAGTTTTCTAACATTTGTAGAACTGGTAGGAGGGAACGGCAATAGGCAAGGACCATAGGTTAGATGTTAGTAGGAAAAGGATTTTGAGTCAGTCTATGTGGTAGAGTGCATTATTATTCAAAATATTTGCTGCTTTCCTCTGGGGTGTCTCTCTTCCCGTCTTGTCCCTCTCTGGGGGAGGATTCCATATGATTTGTGTTGGCTAACAAAATGTGAAAACTTTAAGGTCCAGCGTGGATTCCCCACTATCTCTTTTCCTCTGCCATGAGATCTGCAATGTCCCAGAGAGGGGCTTCTCCATCAGCCCAGATCCCAGATGGAAACTGATGAGGGGTAGAGCCATCTGACCTGTGTTAGGCACACAGTGTAAGCAAGAAGTAAGCCTCTGTTGTTAAAAAAAAAAAAAAGTCACTGACATTTTTGGGCCTTTTATTACTGTGGAATACCTCACTTATGCTGACAGGCAAAATAAGAAAGCACTCTCTAGAAGTCAGAGTCGCCCAAAGATGGGAAGGACTACCTGGAAAAGTGGTGAGGTTCCTGGACTAGAAGTATTCAAATATAGCTAAAGACAACTTTGAAGGATGTTTAAAGAAGGGCGGGTTGGTGGAGGCAGGGAGAGGTGGATTGAAGGATTGGCTGAGTGGTAAAGACCTTAAGCTCCTTATCATATCTGAGAGTCTGTGCTACAAGAATAGTAAGGTAAAAGTAGCCACGAAATGGGCACGGCCTTTTGCATAGCCATGTTTTAAATACACTTGAAGAGGAGGAACACATTGACATTAGGGCAGATTAATATCAGTTCGTGGTTACTGAAATTTAGAGTATTAACTTGGGCTTGTTTGAGAACAGGCTTCTGGAATGTAACTAAAAGAAGAGTTAACTATTTATGTGGTTTGAAATTAACCATAAAAGACCTTCAGGGGAGGCTTAGAACACAAGAATAGCTCCGGAAAGTGTAATTCAGTCACTAACATGGGCCTCTCCCAGAACCCTGCTAACTGTTAGATGCACAATGCCAAGCCACACGCTTGGCCAGTGATCAGAGAAAACAGGGACATGGCGTGGGATACTGCCGTTCCATCAGTCTGCAGCCCAGAGAAATACCAGTTGGTATTAACTCCCTTCCCTCTCCCCTTTCCTGTTTGGTCCCTTCATAATCCCAAGCTTTTCTCTTGGCTTTTCTTCTACCCTTTGATTCCCCTCACTCTTAACATTGTCTCTCTTAATAATCTGACCTGTCATTGTTTTATCATCTCTCTATAATCTGCTCTTGTTTCCACCTATCATTTATTTACCTAAGTCCCCAGTGAGAAAGGTAGAAATGAAAAAGGGTAAAACAAAGCAACATTATAAAATGAGGAAAGCTTTCATTCATTCAATGAATTAAGCAGCATGTGGAGGTGTGTGTACTATATGCAAGCATGGCTTTGGGGAAAAAAGACATCTATTCCAAATTTCAGATCCATTGCTTATGACATGGGGGACTTTGAACAAGTTACTTAAACTCTCAATGTTCTCAGTTCCTAATCCTTAAAATGAGGTCAATAACCACCTAGCAGTGTTGTTGGGAAGACTAAATAAAATATGTTACGTAATACATATGTTGCAAATACATAATAGACACCAGGTAAAAGGCTGATATAAATTACATAACATTTTAGTTCAGCTTGGATCTGAGTTTATAGTTACACATCTATATATAACCCTCTAGTTTTGTATAGTACCTCTCCTATTTGTACAACTGGGTGAGATTTGGAGATATTGCCTTAGTATATAGAATATAGTATATATATCATATCTACATCTATATCTAATACAGGATTTAGGTTCAGCTATTTTTGTTATGATCTAAGTCCTATACAGAAGGAAGAGAATAGACACAATCCCAGTCTTTAAGAATTTTACATTATTCCAAATGACCTAGGGCATTTAGACAGACCCTTTTTACTCCCTACCAAATATCCATTCACCCGTCTTCTTTGCTGACAGAAGTAATGATTTTGTTTAAAATGTCAGTGTATCCGTCCCTGCAATGGTCTAAATCGATCATGAGAATCTTGTTTCCTGCTTTCCCAGCCCCCTTTGAAACTTGTAGTGGCCTTGAGATGTAAGGAGAAGTCACTAAGGGGGCTTCTGGGGAAGCTTTTGCCTTTTTGACAGAAAGAGACAAGTAGCTGGGAGCCCCTCTCTTCATCCTGTCCTGGCTTAAGCATGTATATATTGCTGGCCGGCAGTGACCATTTTGTGACCCTGATATGACAACCAGGGGAAGAAAAATCAACATGCCAAAGACAGTGGTGCAGAAAAATAGAATGAAGTTACTGATTATGTTGCTGAGTAGCTAATCCAAAGGCAGGAGCCATCTACTTCTAGACTTGTTACATGAGAAAATAAACCTCTATCTGTTAAGTCACTATTAGTCAGATATTTTTGGTAAATTGCAACCAAAGATATTCTTAATCGATACCAGATAAAAGTATAATGTATAGTAGAATTTCTGCTGCTGTGAAATTTCAGGACAAGTAAACAGTGGAATGAAATATGATTGGCATAGAAACAATGAAAAAAGGAAGGTTTTTCTGAGGAGCTCTTTCTCTCATGAGGATATGATTTATTTGCATAAACAAAATGTTTAATACTTATACTATTCTTAAAGAAGGTATAGTAGGGAACATAAAACTTTATATTTTGATCCTGAAGGGAGAAAGAAAAGATATACATTTCAAAACATAAAGAATGCTAGATGTATAATGGCTATCTGATGATGAAAGAAAATTATTTGGGGGAACTTTTTTATAGGAAATATTAGTTATATAATGTTGGCAATTAACACATACAGTTTTGCCAGCTGTCTCCACATTTGTCAGTATCATGTGTTGAGATGTCTAAAGGAAACTAAGCATCAGTATATCCCATTTACATTTTTTCAAAGTTCGCCTGCAATCTGATTTCTTCCTCTTAGCGAACCCTTCCTCACCACTGCCACCACACGTCAGTCTGTATCCCCAAGCACCTTACTGCAATTTTCTCCTGAGACATTATTACCTCAGGATAAATTCAGTAACCTTCTTTACTTTCTCAGTTTCAAAAACAACTGAGTTTTACATTTCTAAGCCTATAAAAACATCTAATACAAGTAGGTCTTACCATAAAATTTTTTTCATGAAGGTGTTTGATCATAGTTGGGCAGTTAGTTTATATACCTTTCCTGTGGACCTCTTTTTAAACTGACTTTCCTATATTTGTAATACTTTTCTGGTCATTACAAAATTTTCCAAGTCAAATGGAACCTTGTGATTTGCTATATTCAGAGGGATCAGAGTCAAATTTAAAAGTTCCAAAGACATCCCTTCAACATGTATATCTATTTAGTAACAGTAGCAGTTTGTATTGTGCAACGAACCTATCTGTAAAAAGTGGCTTTAGTCTTTCTGAAATTTATCCCACAGAGTTCTGACATGGAATGATATCCTTTAAATGATCAAATAACAATTTTAATAGTGAAAAATAGAGATGGATTTTGAAAATCCTTTATGAGCAAAAAAAAAACCTTTATTAGAAATCATTATCAAGAAAGTATTTTGCATATCTGTGAATATACTCAGTGAAGTTCAGATGAATTATATAAGCACATTTCAAAAACAGAAAAAGATCATTACATAATACTATTTTAAAATAAATTTTAATAGAATATAAAATTTTTCTAAAACAAAACTTTTTTTAAAAAAGGTAATAGTGAAAATACAAACCAAAGCATTAAACTCGTTTCTACTCAGAGTCTTTGCTCCTGTTTTGTACACAGTCATCACTTTCTCAGTGAGAGTGAAAATTAGCCTCTTTCTCCCCCATTGGCCTGTAGGAGCTATGGGGCAAGGAATGGGCTGGTCTTGTTCACCATAGCATCTAGCACGGTTCCTGGCACATACTGACACTCCTAAAATATTTGTTGAATGAATGATATCCTTCCTGCTTCAAACCTTCAATGGCTCTCCCTGTCTAATAAGTTAGCACAAATTCCTCACCCCAACATCTAGGTCTTCTTTATACATAACCTGTCCTAGCCCAACCAGGTTAAAATAGAACAGGGCTGGCCTACAACATGCCTTAAGCTTTTAGCTGCAGGGCCTGCTTTGTCCAAAATCCCGACTTTCTACTTTCCTGCTCCTCAAAAGATTCATATCACCTGCTTTACAAAGACACTTCTTGTCCCTCTAGCCAACAGGATTTCTTTCCTTTGTGCATCACCGCAGTATGTCTCTTACGGCACTTGCCATATTTTGCTTTTGATTATATGTATTGTGTTTACATTTTATCCCCCCATCAACACTGTAAGCTCCTTGGGGAGAGGGATAGTAAGTCCTTATATCACTCCCCACAGCATAGTGTACAAAGTAGGCATTTCATTCAAACATAAGTATATACACCTAGTGCTTGGACCATCAGAGTTCTTAGCTGTGAGAAGGAAGCTACTAATGGAAAACTCATAATATTAGAGTATTCCCAATTATACAGTGATTAAGGACACAAGCTTCTATAACAGCCTGCATGGGCTGAATCCTCACTCTGCTGCTCAATGGCTTTGTAGCCTTGGGTAGCTTACATAATCTTCTAAATATCAGTTCCCTCACCTGAAACATGGTAATACTACTACCTACCTCGTAGGGCTTCTGTGCAAATTAAATGAAATAAGGTGCATAAAATGCTTAGTACACATAATACACACTCATTACTATTCACTCTTAGTATCATTATTATTTGAGCTTAAGAAGTTTGATTTTTTAATGGCTGATATGCTTGCTTTGCAATATTTGATAGTAGGTTAGAAAGCGTTTCTGCACTGAGTAGCCCTTGATCATCCAAGGAATAACGGTGACCAAATAATTTAGAGCCCATATATATTTCGCTTGGAAATCTCAAAAAACTTTCTGCAATTCTCCATTTAATTTTTGTAGAGACCTGTGATATACTTCTTATCATGATATTTAATGTCCAATTATTCTTTTTTTTTCCCCCGGTACGCGGGCCTCTCACTGTTGTGGCCTCTCCCGTTGCGGAGCACAGGCTCCGGACGCGCAGGCCCAGCAGCCATGGCTCACGGGCCCAGCCACTCCGCGGCATGTGGGATCCTCCCGGACCGGGGCACGTACCCGTATCCCCTGCATCGGCAGGCGGACTCTCAACCACTGTGCCACCAGGGAAGCCCCAATTATTCTTCATTAGGTTAATAGCAATTATTTCTTATAAATAACTCTGGTTACTTGATTAGTATTTATAAAGCATATTATAAATGCTTCTTAGTGAGTACCTTAGTGAGTAATGTATATTAGTGAGTACATTGCCCCATTGGAATGAACACATCATGAAATATCTAGGCCACTGTACCTTAATTTCAAAATAGGGTTCTGCAGCTTTCTTGTCCTAGGGCAAGAGACCATCAGGGGTACACACATTAACCAACTGAGCACAAGATCTGGGAGAGTACCACTCAAGGAACTTTCAAGATAATATTACCATTTGCTTGATTCTAATTTAAATAATTTGGAGTTCTTATAAGATTAGGAAGCTTTGAAGAGTAGAATGTTGACCAAAGAGAGTAAAAAAGAAAACTTTTTTTTGGCATTTACAAAATGTTCCTTCTAAAGAACAACATGTTTTTATAGGCCTGCACTGATTAAAGAAACCTTATTAGATGTGAATGAGAAGCATGTGCTTCTGGTGGTATTGTACCCAGAGGATTTTAGTTAAGTAAAATCCAAACTTTTAGAGTATTTGAAATATACCCAGTTGGGCAGTTAATGAACACTCTTCAATGTAAAGTAGAGAACTGTTATACTTACTGTGTAGCACAGGGAGCTCTACCTAATGCACTGTGGTAACCTAAATGGGAGGGAAGTCCAAAAGGGAGGGGATATCTGCATGTGTATGGCTGATTCATTTTGTTGTGCAGTGGAGGCTAACACAACATTGTAAAGCAAGCATACTCCTATAAAAATTGATGAAAAAAAACACCATAAATTACTTAGCTCTTTCCCAATAAATAAATAAATAAAAAGTAGAGAAGTCTTACAAGAGAAAAAAAATGTACCAAAAAAGTTATGGAGGAGACCAAAAGATATTGAAATCTTTTCCAGTGTTCCCATTTCGATGATTCTTAGAAGTTATAGCTAAAGAAGTACAGCTTTCCTTCCATCCCTGAAATTGGTCTCTTGTATAACACATTATTTTGAATGTCAGCAATAAGCCCTTGCACTTATTTAGACCAAAGACCAAGATTGAGAATAGAGTGAATGCTATTTCAGTCCTAGAAACGAAGACATCCGTAGTGTAATAGAAGGCAAGTGAAAGATAAATACATTTGTTTTTCCATCTGTTAAGACATAACTGAAACATTCTTCTCATTTTTTCCATGATATTTTGTTTCCTGGCAACAAATAACAAAAATTCCCAATCAACCACATCTTTCACAATTCCTGGTTCTTTGAAAAAGCAGCACTAATAGTGTTTAGATTTCTAGTATATAAAATTATTTTCAGAAAAGAAGTAATACATATATAAAAAGAGTTATTTATATATATATAATTATATGCGTATGTATAGTTCAGTAAAGGAGCATGCCATCAAAACCATGGGGATGTATTATATAACCACTTTGAGAAACAACTGGGCACTATATGGTAAATTTTCTATAACCCAGATATTTTACTCCTGGGTGTTTATCCAAGAGCAGATCTTTCACATGTACCAGAAGGCAAGTATAAGAATGTTTTTAGCAGCACTGTTTGTGATCTCTTTCTCTCTCACACATGCACCTGGAAATTTTTCCAGTGTTCATCAAGAGCAGAATGGATAAACCTGATACAGTGTGAAAATAAATTATTTACAGCTACATGCGAAAATACGTATGAATATTGTCTACACAGCAAAAAAGTCAAGTAGCAGAATACTACACATACATTTCCGTAATATATAAAGTTCAAAAATGTACAAAATTAACCATTATTTTGTTTAGGCATACAAACATATGTGGCAAAACTAAAGAAAAGCAGGACAATAATTACCACAAAATTCAAAGTTGAGAAGGATTAGGACCTGATAGGGTCCCACGGGGAATATCAGAGTAATATTCTTTCTCTTTAAGAAGGTGGTGGGTAGAGAGCTGTTCATTTCATTGTGATTCTTTACATTTTGTACATATTTAATAAATGTTCTTTTGAAACTGCTCAATATTTGGTAAAAACAATAAAAAGCAAAAGGTGCTACACAATTACTGCCATTATTTTACCTAAGCAAAATATCTTAAAAGTCATATAATTTTCAGTCCTTTATAATTCATCTACTTGTGTGTGGTCTGGGACATTATTTCCTGATTTCTATGAGACTATGGAAGTGTTTAAATGCTATTAAGAAAAAAAATGGCAAAACTAGTCAGTCTAGTTCATTATGTTCTGTGATGCTACAAAAGGTCAAATTCCATAAAACCAATTGACAGGCTGTCCCAAGACTTTTTGCTTTGGACAATCTTTAAAAATGAAAAGTTATTTTGAAAATGCACTGAGATTTTATAAAATACATTTTGCTTGAGGATTTTTATTTCATTCTACCTTTTCACTGAATAGTTTTATATTATACTCTTCTAGAATGATTCCTTAAACACAATCCATCACTGCGATTCCATCTATCTAGTGTGTTTGTATGGGCTCCAATACAATTAAGTTACAAAACTCACAATTTCATTTTTTATATTAATGAACTTTATTGTACTTCTCACTTTATGTTTTTACTTTGTCAAGAGATAGATTTGGACCAACGGGTCCAAAAGTCTTTATAAGTATTTCACTTTCAACTAAAGTATATGTATCACTTAAAAGTAAGAGACGCTTATTTTTAATGTCAAATATTAATTTGGAGGTATTTTATTTCTATTTTTCTAGTAATACTTAAATGGATAAAACTATACTATTAAATATGATGAAGCATTACTTTGGAGAATTTTGTTTATGTTTTAAAATATGTTACCAGTTTATGGTTTACAATCACACCAAAATGTTAACAATTCATTTTTGGGAAATCCTTGTTGTACTTAAAGTACTAAATGAACAACTCATGCGCCTATCGTTAAATGGAGCACTGTACTGAGTTAGTTTTATACCTTCTTTTATCCTCCTGAGTTATCTAGAGGATCCTGCAATCCTCAATGTTTTGATTGTAGAAATAAGTGTGTTTGCTTTTTGGTATGACATTGTTTCATAGCATCTTTTTATTTATTTTAAGTAGATATTCATTTTTAATTAATTAATTAATTATTTTTGGCTGTGTTGGGTCTTCGTTTCTGTGCGAGGGCTTTTTCCAGTTGCGGCAAGTGGGGGCCACTATTCATTGTGGAGCGCGGGCCTCTCACTATCGTGGCCTCTTGTTGTGGAGCACAGGCTACAGACGCGCAGGCTCAGCAGTTGTGGCTCATGGGCCCAGTTGCTCCGCGGCATGTGGGATCTTCCCAGACCAGGGCTCGAACCCGTGTCCCCTGCATCGGCAGGCAGACTCTCAACCACTGCACCATCAGGGAAGCCCCAGAATCTTATATTTAAAGAAAGATTCATATGAAACAAAATTAACAATTTTGGTTTTATTATATTTGAAGATATTTTAAGATTTATATGTGAAAAAAAATCTTACTGCTTAATTTTTCCACATGTTATCATTACATGAATGGAATAGAAACTGTGAAAATAGAAATTGTCAACAAATGCTTAAAGACAAGCTGAAGATGCCAAATTATTCACCCTTGGATTCAAGGCAAAATGATTTTACAACTTCTCTGACATGATGTATTTTATAGAACACAGGTATTTGGGTCTGACAGACCTGCTTTTACATTCCAGCTCTATCAGCTGTGCATCTTTGAGCTATTTACTGAGATCTCCTCACCTGAAAGATGACAGGGATTTTTATGGAGACTAAATTAGATAATGCAGGAATAATTCCTGGTACAAAGATATTACTCAGTAAATGTTCTCCCTGCCCCACATCGCAGGTCAAAGTAGGAAGTAAAATTTTTTCAATACAAGAATATCAAGTCATTGCAACAGATTATAAGCACATTCCTTATCATCCAAAGCACTTACCAGTGTTCTTTTGTGACATAAACCACAGACTTCTGGATTCCTGCCCTACTGTCTCCTCCCACTAACGTCATACATGTTTTCCTATCCATCATTCTTTTTCATTTGAGGGGTTTGGGATAAGGGAGAGAAATGGTGTCTCAGGGAATGGAAAAACTTACCGTGGAGGGAAGGGATGGAACTAAAAAGGAATGTGCATCATCATTACCATCTTCATTGAAGAAAGCTTATAGAAGACATGAGTTGTGAATAACATACTTTCTATATGAAATGGCAATGACAGAATGAGCTTTTGTAAGATAAGAGACCAAAGAAAATCCCATGGGGGCTGAACATTCAATATAGATTTCTTTTGCATCATTTTGTGCTTATTACTATGGAAGGCCTTGCAGTGGGTGCTAGCTCTGAAGACAGAATCAGATATACAACAAACTTAATGTAAAATTATTTCTCCATATCTATACCTAAGGGTAATTTCTTTCTCACATCTATTCTTACTTATATTGAAAAACATTTTGGGGCCTCCCTGAGTCTTCCTGGGGCCCAAGAGGGCTTTGGGGCTGTACCAGGCCCGTCTGCCTCAAGATGCCTTTTAGAAGTGTTTTCTGTTCTTACTTAACATTAGGCAAGGAATAAACTTGGGGGTCTTTCTGTTCTCCGGGTTAGGGTCTATGAAGCCAGCTTCTTTTCTGCTCTCAGAGTCGCCTCACCAGTCTGGCTCTTAGCATCAAGTTTGCATTTCTGCACATCTTATTCTGCACACCATTCTGTGAATGGTGGCGCATGCGGTTGTGCAATATGGCATTTCTGTTCAGCCAGGTTACAGGGTTTCTTCTCAGGCATTCTCCCAATGCCCTCACCCCCAGCCCACCTCGCCTATCTTCTCTTTCCTCATTCTGCACACATTTTATTAAGATTTGGGGTGGGAAGAGAAAACTAGCTCCAACTGAGCACATATTCTTCAAAATATAGGGTTTATGGCATATGTTTTGCGCATTCAAAGTTTAGACTTCAAAATTCCAATAAATCCAAACCTTTGCATTTCAAAAGTTTTCTCTGTATGAACTGGGAGAGTACAAAGGGAGCAGAAGTATAAAAGGCACTTGTTCCTGTTGAGAGATCAAATTTAGATGAAACTGTTAAATAACTTAAAAAACTCCCCCAAACGTAGTGGCTTAAAACAACAACAAATTAATACTTCTCATGATTTACTGGGTTGGCCAGGTGGTTCTTCTGCTGTTATCTGCCTGGGCTCAGTCACAAAGTTCCATTCAACGGGTGGTTGGCTGGGGTCTGAGCTCAGCTGAGCATCTGGGACAGCTGGGCCTCTCTCCATGGCCTTTCACCCTGGGCTTCTTCATGGCATAGCAACATTCCAAGAGGCTAAACACAAAAGGTAAAAAGTCTCTTAAGGCCTGGCCTTGGAAGTCACATAACATCACCTCCACCATATTCTATTGGTCAACACAGGTGGCAGAACACTCCATATGCAAAGGGTGAGGAAACAGGCTTTACCTGGTGGACACAAGGTTGTGTGTGCTGTGCCCTGCCTGCATAAAGGTATCCTGTCAAAGGACAAGTAGGGCTGAAATGCATTCTGGGATCCATTCAGCCAGCTGGATGACTTGGAGTGAATTTATATCTACTGGGAGGATGGAGTCATCCCCTTGCCAAGCCATGAGCCCATGAACTCCCTCTGCGTATTAGTGACATTTTCTAATTCACACAAAACACTGTTTAGGCTAGTAGAGGCCCAGCTGAATATCATCTTAGTGTGAATCAAATACACACTGGATCTCGATGAAGGCTAAGGTCTTTCCCACAGGATTTAGGTAGTTATTACAAAGCTGCATAGAGTTTGCAGTGGGGGGAGAAGGGAAGAGGGAAAGAAATTGGATGTCGTTCCTAGTTTACCTCCTTTGCTCCCTATTCAATCCCAGGAGTGAAGCCACGTTACCAGGCCTTGGAAGGGATGTGTTCCCAAGACTGCTCTTAAGCCTTCAGAGGATGTCCCACATGAATGAGTCCTTTGTGCTCTACTCTTCTCCTTCTTTATCATTTCTAAGCCCTTTAACCCCTTTTTGCAATATCTCCTTCTCCCCTCCCCTTTTCTCTGTGGTCCATCAACCCTTCTAACAGAAATAAGCACATTTCCTTCCCTAGCAGTGATTTTGTGTGTGTGGCTGCAAATGTCAGCTGCTTGTCAGGGACGCCTATTCTTGAAGCTTTGCAGAGGGGAGGAGTGGGCTGTGGTCTGTCTGCTGACTCCCTTGGGGATAGAGAACAGGTGCATTCTTATTCTGTGATTAGATGTTGGGAAGGAGCAAATGACTTTTCTGTTAATCAACTAAAAACAAAGCCACTGAAAAATATAATTTCCTTCAAAGTTTTCCTTCTAGTATGCATGAAAAAATCAATATTTCTCTCTTTAACTTAATTACAATGATGTTATTTCTTTTGGTATAATACCTTAGACCTATTATGCTAAAAGAGCATCCCTGTCTTCTATGATTTAAGTTATTTAACAAATTTCATAACCTATTTGGCAATAAATGATACCACGCCCAGGTAGTGTCTCTCCACAATTCTCTCTTCATGATACTGGAGTAAGGAGAGGGTAGGGACCAAGGGAGGAGGGTAGTTTATTCTATGCCATTGCACTGGAATTTAAAAGTATCAAGGTGATTTGGGCTGATCTTGGAGTCTCTGTAGAAGACTAGGGTCTTCAGCTGGGCTAAAGAGGTTTTGGAGAAGTGAAGAGAGGGAAGAATATTGTATCAAAAGATATATGGATTTTCAGAGGTGGGAAGCTGAGTGTGGCATGATCAGGAGATGGTAAAAGATCTGACTTTTTTAAAATAAGAGGGCACTCTACTTCCATATTTCTGAAGTAATAAGGTTTTAATCATAATGAACATCCTTTACATAAAAGTTTGGTAACTAAGATTCTTACAAATAGAAAATGCTAAATTGTTTATTTTTTTACTGTTTGTCTTTGTGATATGATTCTTCTAGTGATATCATTGTTTAGGATCTTGAATGATTGATACAAAGTGGCTTAATAAAAGTCAGAAGGAAATCATTACAAATGGTTCAACAGATGAAGAGCTTGATCATCGCAGGATGGTTTGCAATAGCAAAATTTGGAGACAATCTTTATTATCCATAATAAATGACTGATTAACCACATCTATACAAAAAGAAGCCATGCAGTAATTTAAAAATAATCTGTAAAAAAGTGAATTTATCGATGTGGAAATATATGTTAAGTAGAAAACTTTGGGTACAAAACAAGACCCCCAAATGATATACTTTTTATTTTAAAAACATGTCTCTGTCTCCCTTCATATCTCACATTCCTCTCACCCCAACTTTTTCCAATAAAAAAAGATATCTGGAAAGATATATAATAGAAAAGGGTCTGGTAGTTAGTACTGATTTATCCTTATGGGAGAAATTTTGTATGTTTCAAAATTCGCCTGCATTTTTTGATTTTTCTATAATGAACATGAATTGCTTTACAGTTTAAACAATCATTTTACAGACAATAGAGAGATAAGTTGAGGAAAAAAGTGAGTCAGGGATACCTGGAGTACTTCTCTGAGGTCAACATCATGCAGGACTGTCCCCATCTTTTCCCACAGAATATCCTTTGGTGCCACTGTCAGAATTTAGAGCTGGCTAGATTGAATATAGCCTGACTCAGCATAGTATTTTTTTTTTTTTGCTCTTATGCTAATGCTTAAAAGCTTGAAACTCTGCACTCTACTCAATCCATTTCATCAAATATTTATTGAGCACCTACTATGTGCCAAGCATTAAGGATACAAGATTAACAAGACATAATTCTGTTGCAGTTTAAGGCAATAGTGCCGTCATAGAAATTTGTACATCTTGGAAAGTTCCAGATGGTTGTGCTGATGATAGCCTACAGGGGAAAAAAATCATAAGTAAACTTCATACAAGACAATGTCCAAGGGAGTCCATACTAAAAATAATCTATCTATGTTTTCACTCATAATATTTTAAGCACAATGTAGAATTATGCTGAATCATTATTTTAAAAAAATACCCACATATTTGTGGCTCTTCATCATGATACCAGCATCATTCTCCTTTTAAATCAATAGCCTTTCAATTCTTTTAGTAGAAATTATTTCAATCTGTTTAGTCTTTGAGCCAAAACTCTCAATTTGACTTCGAGATCCTGAACTGGAGACTCCAGTTCCCACATAAGGCAAAATTGTTTTTAAAAGTTAAATCAAGGCAGTACATTTCAAACTAAAGTTGCTAAACCCTGGGTGACCATAAATTAAACAATTAACAAATCCAAAACATTTAAAGTTGGACTTAGTGAATCTGAACAATTTCACTAGTTACATTATATATTATAATTTTTTGAATTAAAATTTCAATCTCAAGTAATTTACATATCCTCATATTTGTTTTCCATTACTATTCCTTTACCTAGAGGGTTTTTTTTTTCCCCTGACAATTATCATGGCATTTACATGAATCAGTATGTAAAGGAATTGGCAATCACATTATACCATTATCTTATTTTGTGGAAGAGAAAATGTAAGCCCAGAAGTAACTCATAGGAGTGTAAGTGTCTTTGCATAGCGCCTTTCGAAACATAAGTATATGATAACTGGTAACTACTGTTATTAGAAGCTTGGCCCTCAGATTCCTAGTCCATTACTCTTACTTGCCCAGATTATTTCTCCATACTGTTTAAGGCATTAGACTTGTACTCTGCTCAAGACACTCTGCATATTGGTTTTTTCATGGTATTTAATGGATCTATTTATTCATTTAACAAATATTTATTGAGTACCTACTAAGTGTCAGATACTGGTCTTGGCATTAATTTACATGTTAACAGAAATGATTAAACAGTGATTATTATTTTAAATCCATGTAAACGAGCATTTGTGGTTAGTCCTGTGTGTGTGTGTGTATGTGTGTGTGTGTGTGTTTTCCTGCGGGGGGCCGGGGGGAGAGAGAATGTCTGTCTTCCTTCCTGTATAAAATCTGTTTGGTTTTCTATCTTAACTGCCATTTTATGCCAAGCATGTAGTATTAAAATAAGCTTGTTTCTGAGAAGCATGTCTACGCTGAGTCTCCTGGATTTTATTTTATGATGAAATCCTAATTTCCCCTTTATAAAACAAATTCTCTATTCCATAATTTTGAATAGGATGATACTTTCAACTGATTGCATTTAGGACATTAAACATTTCAGGATGACAATATTTTTCTCTGGGCCTGCAGCATTTTAATTTTATTATTAAGTAAGTAACTTTCATTAATTTTAAGACTTTGCTTTCAGACGTAATGCTAATAGGTATGCCAGACACAGAAATATTGTTTTCCTTAAATTATCTGTCTTCATCATAAAACTGACAATTTTTAGTAATTTCTGATTTTTATATTTTTTCCTGTTCTTTTTTCACTCATGCAGCATTTTGGTCCTATTTGCTTGTTCTCTCTTTTTATAGGTCTCCCCTAGCTTCTCTTTTCAGTTATTATTTGGCTTTACTAGTCTTGCTGTCAATGCATTTCAGTCCTTGGATTCCAGATTGCTATTTTATATTCATCTGCTCTGTTCTGCTCTGTCAGTGAAAATTCTGGCTCTTTGCTTGGTGGGACATCAAAAATCTGATAGGTTTTGGCTCCTGCTTCATTTGGGGATGAGTAGTACAAAACAAGAGATACAGATACTCCTTGGTTATACATTTAAGATTTCTCCCAAATTTCCCAAAGACTAACACTCTAATCTCCATTTAAAAGCAAACAACAAAGAAAGTGGCAGAATATTTTTAAGAAGGAGGAGGGTGGTGTAGAATTTAGGTAGTGTTTAGCTACGGCTCTAAGGACAAATATTATCTAGTTGGTATGGTAATGCACATAAGTAGCTCCTGAACTTTTGGGGGGAAGAGGGGGAGAGCTTAAAAATTGCAGGTAAGTACTGATATTAAAATGTCATAAACATATTGATGCTTGCAATATGATGCTTCCTTGATGCTTGCAAAGTAACCATAATATACAAAACAAACAACTAAAGTTTTAAATCCAACTCATGAGTGTAATATAAAATAGTACTGTGGATGCTAAAACCAATGTCAGACTAGCTGAGTCCTAAAGCTACACCTGTTGATACTGTACTAACCAGTATTTCCAAACCTTAACTTTAGGTCACACATAACACTAATATACCAATAAATGGGAACCATAAGAGTATGTGTCAAAATACAGGAGGAAGGCCACAGGCAAACTTTATGGACAATCTGCCAACATGTAATTAAGCATGCCACTAAAACATCTGCAGCTCTTTTCGTATTTATATTCCTGTGAACATTGAAGATAGAGCCAAATAAATGAATAAGTTCATAGGAAAGTAGAAAGGTCATTTTAAGTCCTGGTTTCGAGTGTGTCAATGTTTGTTCAGAACAGCAGAAGGAAGACAAACAGAAAGGAATTAAATTTTTTTTTGTCTTAGAAACAACGGCAAACCCCACCATCTCCCTAGAGCCTGCGTTCTCACCTTGCCAATAGATGTTGGGTTTAAGCACACCACCAGGAGAAGCAAGCCCTCTCTAGGAAACCACAGTGTCTTTTCAAACAAGGACAGCGGGTTTTTCTCTATTGTCGCTGCTTTCCCTCTCATCTGGGAATTGGTTTGCCTTTCGATAGCAACTCAGGAAGGGGTGGTGCGCCCCAAATTCGCAAGGCTTTGCCAAATACCAGAGACTCTTCTTTGGAAGAGGGAGGCTCCTCCTTTGGACGTGAGGCGCCCCTACCAGAGCGCGCGCTTGCAGAAACGGAAACCACTAGCTGCGCTGAAGTGAGTCAAGTGATGAAATCAAGACTGCACGGGAAGGAGGCTCACCCAATAGCTCACGAACCTAAGTGGTGACAGACGCTGCTGAACCCTGCTCGTGGAAACCCTACGAGCCAACCACTGCTGCCGTCATGAGGTGGTCCTCGGAGGCACGGGGCCCCCGGATCTCCGGGCAGCGCACCCCTTCATTTTGGCAAAACGCAGAGGAAGGGAAGTGTGTGTGAGGTAAATCTAGACTCTCTGGTTCCCTAAGGACGCAGACCGTGTTCTGGTTACAAGGTGACCCCTACCACCAGGTCAGAGCAGGACTCCCCAGGGCAGACGGGCTGAGACTCGCCTCGCGCCGAGAACCAGCCTCGCCTCCTGCGGAGAGAGGAGCCGCGCAGTGGCCGCGCCCGGCCTGGGACGGCGCCCTTGCCCCGGGCGCGGTCCTCGGTCCTCACCTGGAGCGCTCAGGTAGGGCTTGGGCGGGGCGGGAGGCTGGCGCGCACGCGCGGGACGGGGGCCTCGCCCCTGCCGACGTCGCAGGCTGGAGCTCACCTGGGAGACTCCGAGAGGAAGCCGAGCCTCGGTTCGGCCTCTCCCTGGCAACGCTGGAGGCCCCGCTGGAAGGCAGGAGGCGGCGGCGGAGGAGGAGCTGGACTAATCGGCAACTGTAGCTACAGCCACCGGAGCCGCCGCCGCCGCCGCCGCCGCCACCTGCACCTGGCGCCCGGCCCACGTCCAGCGCCCGCCCGGCCGCCGCTTCCCGCCGCCTTGCCCTGCCCGCCCGCCAGGTAACTCGGCGGGCCGGCGCTCGGGTCGGGGCGGGGGACCCGTTGCCCCTGGGCAGCGTCGGAGGTGTGTGTGGGGGGGGCGGGGGGGGGTCGGACAGACGCGGGGGCTCACTTGGCGGAGAGACGGGGAAGGTCCCGGTGGCCGGTTGGAGATGGTCTCGAGAGCGATGTTTCAGTTGGCCCTCGGGAGAGGCCGAAAGGGACTCCCGAGACCGGGGAGGAGGTGGCGCTCCGGGGGTTGCCCTGTCCTGCCTGTCACTCGCAGTGCCCCCTGTCGGTCTCTGTAAGGAGGCTTCAGAAGAGCCGGACCCGGGCCGAAGTCCTGGGGGCCCCGAGCTGGTCCCTGCGAGGGTGGCCTAGTGGGGGGTGGGAGGGGCAGGGCAGGGCCGGGCGCGAGGCTGCGGGCTCCTCTCGGGCTCACAGGTTGCTGGTCTCCTGCCGCCCCGGTGCGGGGGCCGGAGGGGCGAACCCGCGACTAGAAGGGCACGGCTTGGCCCGGCAACTTTCCCAGCCGGACCCCAGACCGTCCTAGGCTGGAAACCGCGGCCGCCCGAGCCGTTCAAATGGTTTCCGAGTGGTTTGGAAGGCGCTCTGCGGTCGGGACGCGGACATCCTTCTCTCTCTCTCTCTCTCTCTTTTTTTTTTTCTGGTCTCTGTACTTTTCCGGGTGCGCTCCCTAAGCCAGAGCTGCGCCCACTTTCCGGTTTGATCGAGAAGTTATTTTCTTCGTGGCAGGAGGAAATCTAACTGCCACTCACCAACCGCACACCATCGCGTTGAAGGACCTGTTGACTAAACGACCTGCCTATCGCGGCTTTGGTCTGCCTGTGGCATATGAGTCAAAGGTTCAAAAAAACTTTGTTTCAGGAACCTGCCACGTCTGAACCTGGGTGTGCCAGGCCCAAATTCCTTTCCCTGCCTAATTAGGCTTTTCTGAAGCCTAAGAATTGAGGGTGAAACTGGTGCTTACCTTAGACTTTATTTCCTTTTCTTTCAAAGCCCATCAAAGCACTTCCTTCTCTCTCAAATATTCATCCAAACACCTCACTTCAAATTTATCAAATAACTATTTCTGTTTTTAGAACTCCAAGGAATTACCAATTTCTCTGGCTTTCAGAAAACCTTATTAAGTGAACATAACTTGCTGTAAAAGTTATACTACATAATGAAGACATTTAAATTCAAATTGTATTGTTAAAAATTCATTTATTTGAGAATTTCTGGTTGTGGGAAAATCTGTTGCTTCTTTTACTGTATAAATTTTTCTTTGAGTTTCTGTCTAAAATACATGAGGTTAAAGTCATGCCCTACAAATAGACTTCTTTAAATTTAACTTTTAATATCTGAAGTCTAGCATACATATTAGTTAAAACATTCTGAAGAGTTTGTACCAAGCATCTTTCTTTTTGCAATGCTTTAACTAACATTTTTACATAGAAATTTTAATAATAAATGGCAATCTCACTGCCTATATTTGTTTAGTTCTATCTTTGCTAATTTTAAAAAATATATTTTAAATTGCACACTTAACATAAAATGCTGTAGGAAACACATATAGTTGTTTTTTTTAAAGGTGCAGTCAAAATTAAAAAGTCAACCGCAGCACAATAGGACATAATTATTTATGATACCTTTAACCAGTGCTTTCTGTTTTTCTTAAAAGAGCCTCACCTGTCCTCTTAATCTTGTCTCCATATGGAGAGATATATGTGCTAAATACCATTTAAAAATTAGATGTAGGTATTGCTCTCTGAGTGTAGGGTATTAATTTAATCTTCACTGATTATTGGGCCAGATGTTATTAGATTATCTTTACCCTTAATTTTAGGGAGAAATGTAACATATTTGCATTAGCTAGAGTAACAGGGTGTCTCAGTTAAACTGTAAAATAGGAAAAATAATACTCCCCTAGATTAAGATAATGAGGACTTAAATCAGGAATCTCTTCTAGCCCTAGCATTCTTAGGATCCCCTTCTCACTTTGGATGTCTAGTCAACCCATCCAGTTTGTGATAAACTGAAGCTGAGAGAGATATTCTAACTTCAGTTCACCCAGCAAGTTAGTGGTAGACATGGCATTATTATTTGAGTGGCTTGACTCACGACTCATGTTATCTGTACTTTTCACCACCTACATTCTCATTTATCATAAGATGTTTACCTTGTTGTGTCTCATATAGTTTGTAAGGCCTTTGTAATTACAGAATAGTCAATTGTTCTTTGTCCAGCTCTGATTTACCCTAACTTCTACTTGTCCAGATGATGCCTGACTCCAGGGAGATTGAGGCCATAATTCTTCACCTGTCATTGTGGATCACATGTGTATTGAAGATGCCCTGTGGATTGAGATTTTTAATCCTTTCTTGGTATTTCAGAGCCACAGTTAATTTTTTGAGTCAACTCGGACAACATAATTTAGTCTTCTGATCTTTTATTATATTGGCTTAAAATATATTTTATGAGGCAGCAACCCAGGGTCATCCTTCCATTTGCAACACTCTAGATTTTTGGTTGGCAAGCACACTTCCCTAACATCAGTGTTTTTTAAACTGTTTTTTGTTTTGGACTGCAATCCTTAGAAATGCATTCTATTCCTCAACACAATACACTCAAGTATGTGTACATATAAATGAAACAAGGTTTACAAAACAATACTTAATCCTACAGCATGGATGTTCTCTATTATTTACTTTTAAAAAACGGTCTTAAAACACTACATTGATTTTCATCGATTTTCTGACCACAATGGGCTGGAACCTACAATAAAAATAGCAGTATCCTATTGAATTTACATTTTTTTAAAGCTGATTTTTCTACCAGTTTACTGTGTCTTACACACACACACACACACACACACACACACACACACACACACACACAC
>NW_021703772.1:65982539-66070571 GCF_005190385.1 Monodon monoceros
CACACACACACACACACACACACACACACACACACACACACACACACTCACCCATGCATTCACAGAATAGAAAATCAAACTGTACTTTTAAAAATATATAAAATTATACTATAATCCTTATTAAACATTTATTGGAGGGCTTGAGACTCTAGGATCTGGTGCTAGACTAAAACTCTCAAACATTAAGAACTGTGTGAAATCTTATTGTACATTATTGTATCTTAAATGGCTTCTCAGCATACTGTAGTATTTTGGGGATAGAAAAAACTGAAAAGGTTTTTCTGAAGGGATTTTGATGGTAACTATTGAAGTTACCAAGTATAATCTTGATAATACCAAATATTATCAAGTGAAAGTTTGAGAGAGAAAAAGAATTCTGTCCAGCTCTATTATAAGTTCTAAATTTTATGGGTGAGTTATAATGCTGGGTGGAGTCTGAAAAAAATCATTAAACAGGCAAGTTTATTACTTGGTTTGTAGTCTGTTAATATATATTTTTCTTTCACAATGAGACAAATATGAGACATATTGTGGGAATCATACCACTCACCCCCAAAAAAGATTGAGAAATTAAGAAATTAGATCCCTAGGACCTGTAGGGATATAGGCTTGGAAGCTCTGATTGGATGATTAAGCCTTCCATAGACGCTTTTAATTTTAACATGCCTTCAGATTCCTGGTAAAAGGAATTTTTCTCCAAAAGAAAATATTGATGTATTTAATATTTTGGAAATGATCAATGCCCAAATCATCTTCAGACATATTCAATTTTCTGGTCCATAAAGTGTAAAAGTACATTTGGTATGCCAGATCTTTTATGATTATAAAATTGAGAAGGAAGTATTTTCAATCACCTATCTAATTATGCATCTAGTTAGTATCAGAATAATTAGTTTTATATGATTTGGGTAATCTTAACACAATTAATATACTGCCAATAGCAACAATGAATTCAAATCAATGCCAGCAAAGGCAAAAGACCAAAGTGCATTAACTTATGGCAAAGCAGAGACAAGTAGGGCTCTGAATTCTAGGTCATTAGTGACTACTGGCAATTAGATGAAGTCTCCTTCAGTCATTCTCTAGGTTGGGCTCATATTTTTTGGCACTAAATAGAGATTATTTTCCCAGCTACACTTTTTTCCCTATAATTGTTTCAAACTGCCCAAACTAGTTTGCTCATCTCATCTATCCCGTTGCCTGCTGGACATCTTTAAGATGTCATAATTACCTGAGATTTTACATGTGTAAACCAGAAACTCTATCCCATCAAAACAGCAACAACCACAACAAAAAACAATGTTTTACTTCCTGTATTTTATTTATGAGTATTAGTACATTTACCGTTTCTTATCCACAATTCCAAAACCAAAAAATCTCTGATAGCAAAAATTTTTTTGGTTAACTCATTTTTCAGCAAAACTTGAATGCATTTGCTGTAAAACCTGCGAGAACTGTCAGGAAGCTATTTATCATCTACTCTGCTTGGAGGATGTGTCTTACTGCAGAAATAGTTCTGTGTTTGATTACATGGTACTGTCCCAGGCCCTGCTGGGGGGTACACTGTTATATTGGGCGTGTAAACCATATCTCCTTTCTAACATCCAAAATATTCTGAATTTTGAAACACATTAGGCTCCTGGGATGTTGGAGAATGGGTAATGGATCTGTACTACCATCCAGGTATCATGCCAGAAATCTAGAGGTCATTTTTTACTCTTTTCTTAACTTCCACAACTATCAGATCACCGGATCTGCTCAAGGTTTTCCACCTATTTTCACAAATTCCTCTCCTACTTCTACTGCCCTAGTTCAGGGTTTCATCAACTTTTGACTTTGGTACCACAGTCACCTGCTACCTGATATCTCAGTGGATAGTATTAAGCTTAAATCCATCCTCAGCAGAACCCCTGAGGTGATGGATCTCTTTAAAAATGTAAACCTGAACTCTCTCCTCTGCTTCAACTCATGTAGTGACTTTTCATAGCTCACAGGATAGAGAACCTATGGCCCTTAAAATGGTCCCACAGTATATGACCCTTGTTTAACTACGGATTTATACTCCGTAAACCAAAATTCTTTATTCCGGCAACAGATTTTGTTGTTTTTTTCTATTGTTGTTACTCTCCACCACTGAGAGCTCCTTTCCTCTTATCTTTATTTCTATAACTTTTTCCGGTTCTTAAGAGTCAACTGAGGTCTCACCTCATTGAGGACACGGCACAACCCAGCCAACATTCCTCCACATACACCTGAGCTGGGTGAGGTATCCTTTTATCATGTGACTTACATATGTGAAATAATACAGTCTGCTTTTTCACCTGTGTACACACACACAACTTGTAGATTATTTGCGGAGCATGTAAAATTTCTCTTTCCTCTAAGACTATTGTAGAGTAAAAATATTAGAGTAAAAGTGGCACAGGAAGGGGAGAGGCATTGGGCAGCAGTATATTTGCCTTTTTTATGGACAGCAACTGCAGAAACTGGGAAGTAGGAAACTTGTTTCACTGTACTTAATTAATTAGGCTATTTAATTTAGGTTGCTGTTATTTCCATCTCATTCCTTTGTGATGTTATTTCTGTGCCTCTGTTCCAAGATCTGGATTTTACCATTTAGAAGTGAAAAGTTAACTTTGTGATTGAAATGTCTTACAGCTTTTATTTGCAAATATTCTACAATTGAGTACATTAGCATTGGTGAGAAGTTTAGGAGGTCAGCTTTTACCTGAAGAAGATAATTTAATTAGACTAGACCAAAAAAAAAGGCAAAAGATTCCTTCCTAGGAGTCTCCCTTCTCCAAGTTCTGTCAGTTTTACCTCTTAATTAATATTTCTCAAATCCATTTACTCTTCTCTATTCCTAGCACCATCATCATCTTTTGCCTGGACTTCCGCAAGGTCCTCCCTGTTGCCTAAATGAATCTTTCTAATTGATTCTTCACACTGCACCCAGAGGGATCTTCTCAAAATATTTGGTCTTGTTACCCCCTGCTTAACAGGATAAGTCAAACTCCTTAACGTGGCCTAGAGGCCTGGCATGATTTAGTTCCTGCCCAGAGCACACCTCTCGCATCATCACTCTCTGTTCTAGTTCTATTAGCCATTTTTTTTTATTGCCAAGTTCCTCCTGCCTCTAGGTCTCTGTAAGCGTCATTCTCCCTGCCTGGAGCTCTCTTTCCTCCCGTTTTGGCCAATCTAACTAAAATTTATCTTCAGATTCCAATTTAAGCTCTTACTATGACTGGAATTTTTCATGGGTCTTCTCCCCCTTCCAACTATCGATTAAAGTGAAGATTGTAACCTAAAGAAATAAAGTTCCTACTTAGTACCTGGGAGTATTAACTTAAAAAAAAAAAAAAGTTTCCTCACAAAAGGAGCAGACTTTAATATGTGGCTCATATGTTTAAAAAATAGATTTTAGTTATTAACACCTTTGTATTTTTATCAAGTAACAGTAGTTAATATTTATTGTCTTAATAAGTATTAGTCCTTAGTTACTGTTTTACTACTGAGCAGTTATGTGCCAGGCATATTTTAAGCAACTTACATGAATTAATCATTTAATTTTCAAAGCTGTTCTATGAGGTGCATATTATTTTTCCTCTACTTTAGAGATAGGAAAATTGAAAGAGCAAGTAATTTGCCTCTATCTACAAGGCTAGTGAAATGTCAGAGCCAAGATTCAAATCTAAGCAGTCTCATTCCAAACCCTGTACTTCCCCCTGACTTATATGTAAATAAAATTAAGTAAGACTATTAAACATTTTACAACAGCAACAGAAATCCACTCAACCCTCATCTCCCCCAGTCCTGCTGCGTAAAGGCAACCACTTTCACCTCTTTTAGATGTTTCTTTCCATATTTACCTTTTGAAATAATATGTTTATACTGCTATTTCTTAATGTATCAATATTTGACATTACCTACTGACTGTCCATTATGGTAGATAAATATTAAGCTTTTTCACACACATACCCCTTGCCCTCCCTTTCTTGACTTCCCAATAGATGTCGCAGTATAATTCTCACATTTCGTTTGCATTTTAGTATGTATTTATTATTGTGTAAATCTTGTTCACTGCTGAGCCAAGCACGTGTATTATGAACATGGTTCCTTACTTGTAGAATTTTTTAAAATCATGGAGTTAATAATAAACTCACTTAAGAACAAAGAATGTGCCTAGTTTTTCCATATATGAATTTCTATTTCTATATAATCCAACCCTTTCTCAGTAAGATTTTTCCACATAATCAGACCTATCAGATTTATGGGTCCCTTCCTGGAACTCTCTGTCCTCTTGTTTCTATTTGGACTATTGCTTTCTACTCCTGTTCCACAGCAATTGTTTGGGATTTTTCTTGCTGACATTTCTGACGGAGTTTGTATTTCTTAGATACGTTGACTTCTGGTGTTTATTTACTCCCTAATATGTATGGAACCCCGCCCCCCCCCCCTTGCCGGGCCCCAGTAGCCCTTTTCCTTTCCTTGTTGCCCTCTGATACACTGTTTTCCTCTCTGGAGGCAACCAATGCTTTTTTTTTTTCTTAAACAAAAACAATATGTATATATTTTCTCTGTTTTTGAAATGCAAATAAATCTTGCTTTTTTTTCATTTAATTATTATGGAGTTAACACCATATCAGCATATAAAGTTGCTTCTTTGTTTTTAACTTGGCATACTATACCATCATAGGACTCTATCATAATTTATTTATCTAGTTCCCTTTTGGTAGAGTTGTAGGCTGTTTCAACGTTTTGATATTAACAAAAAATGCTTTAATGTGCAAGCTTACACGTTGTCATTTCACTTGAGTACTAGCATATCAGTGGGATAAATTTCTAGAAGTTATTCTCATACCTGATTGATACCTTGACGGAGACTGGAGTAGTGTGAGACCTTGCATGTTTGATAATTCTGCATCAAATGGGATAAGAGTAAAGGGTAAAAGAACACCTGGTAGTAAGTGGGCCCTTCTGGAGGACAATTAATAGTGCAGAGAGGGTTTCTAATGCAAATTGTTGTCTTTGAGCTTTTGACCATGACCTTTGTTTTTTCAGAAATGACTCATCTTTTTGAACTTTGTCATCACCTCCTTTAGTGTTCATGGCTTCTTGCTCCATTATTTTAGCTCCAGGTCTACCTCTGCAGATAATCCAGAGTAGAGAGCATGTCATTAGCTGGTCCTTTTCAACAAGTCAAGAGCCCATATTTAACACACTTTATAATTTAACAGCATTCCCAGCCTCCACATTGATTTATTTGTTGAGTTCAGCTAACTCTACCTTCCAAATCATATCCCAAGCCTCCACACCCCTTCTACTCCTCTCTCACCTGGATTGCTCTTAATAGCTTCCTAATCGCCTCTAGCCTCCTCTCTGGTCTCCCCACCCCCCTCCCCTGAGGGAAAAAAATCCATATTCAGCACAGCTTCAAGAACAGTCATTCTAAATTTCAGTTCTGATTAGGTCATCACCCTACTTAAAATCCATTAAGGCCTCTCCCCTTTGCCCAAAGAATTAAGTACAAATCCCACAGAATTAGGTACCCCTCCCTTCCCTATGTGGAGCTTGGCATTCAGCATGTGTCTCATAGGCCTCAGTGTGTGGTAATTGTCTAGGTATGGTCCTGATGAAAATTATCCTACTTGAGGCCAGCTGTTGAAAGAAAAATTAAAGTTTAGCCTGACATTGGTTTATTTCCAACTGAAACATATATTAAAAGGGTCTTTTCATACTTTAACCATGAGGAGTGGGTAATGCAGAAATTTCAGATGGTAACTGGGTCAGTGGCAGGATATTGTGTGCTTCAAATTAGGCACATGTCTACCCTAATCTTAAAGGCAGACATTGTTTTTGTGCATAAATAAAAAAATAATGTTATGGATTTGTGGAGAATATATTTTGTTCTTTTATATCTGGGGATGTGGCAGCTAATAGAGAAGGGATAAGTAAGGGAAATATATAAATGTTGAGATGGGAGTCTTTTTGAATTTCTAGACTGGGGGATTGGCAACTACAGCCCTTGGGCCAAATTCAGTCTACTACCTGTTTTTGTAAACAAAATTTTATTAGAACCAGCTATGCCTTTTCATTTATGTATTGTCTATAGCTGCTTTTGCACCACAAAAATAGAGGTGAGCAGTTGCAATAGAGACCATATGGCCCACAGAGTAAAAAATATTTACTATTTGGCTCTTTACAGAAAGTTTGCTGACACTTTCTAGAGGGGAATGCAAGTTGAGAGGTAGAGAATGAGCATTTACTCAATGAGCTGTGCATAAACCTATAGAAAGGTGAATGCAAAGTGATAGCAATTTGAGCAAGCAATCTTACTCCCCTGCTCCCATATCCCTTAATGCTACGAGGCCTCAAAAGGAGAATGAGTGGACAGACATTGTCTACTACTTGTGAGTTTTGGGACTCCTTCAAAAAAGGAATGTTTGACTGGATTTATTTTATGCAACTTGTACACCCATCTTCCAACTATATTCCATGACAAGGCCCAGTACACACTTCCTTCATTAAAGTATTGAGGAAAAACAATGAGGGAACCCCTGCATTGGTGAAAAAATTCTGTAGCTGCTCTCCTTGGTAGCCCATTGAAAATTGGCTCCCTGATTTCAGCGGAGGTGGTGGGATCCTATAGTAGCAGAAACCAGGTGGCAGCACTTAACCAGCACAGATGAAGTAGGTTACCTGTACAATAATGGAAAGCAGGGACATAGGTGTAATGAGAAGGCGTTGGCCCACAGATGGTTCTGTGGGTAAAGCCTAAGGTAAATTCATCAGCAGACTTCTCGTGGCAGGTAATGAGTGAAATGAAATAGATGGCAGTCTCCAGTGTCGCTTCGTGTATATAACAGGAAAATTCTAGATCTGGTAGCAAAAAGGTTGACTTTAGTTGCCACAGTTGAGAGTCATGACCTTTCCAAACCCAAGTCAGTTCACAGGTCCAGAGTCATTTGATTGAAGCGGAGGCCTGTCTCCCTTGAGGAAGAGCACTGCATCACTGCCTCAAGCAGACACCATAAACCCTCCTTTAAGCCTTCCCCAAAGGGACCTGTAGCCATTTGTTAGATTGCACTTTGGGGAAAAGGAAATAATCAGAACTTTCATACTTTATTCCTGAGGACCCAAAGTATCCTTGTGGTCCACTAGTCAAAATGGGGATTTAGAGTGGCCAAGGAATAGATGGAGTCTTAGCTCAAGCCTGACTCACAGTGTGCCCAGGTGGTCAGAAGATCCACTCTGTGCTTATTTCCCCAGTTCCTTAAAGTATAATTGGAATAGACATACAAGATAATTGGCAGAATCCCTATATTTGCTCTCTAAATCATGGATCTAGGACCATTGTGGAAGGAGAGCTAAGTGGAAGACCTTAGAACTTCTCCCTTCTAAGACAGTAGATCAGAAGTAATGCCGTATCCTGGAGGGAATTGATGAGATTAATGCCACCATCAAAGATTTGAAATAAGACTTGTGATGTTTGTCATGTCTCCATTTACCTCACTTATTTGGCCTGTGTAGAAGTTGGATGGATCTTAGAGAATGACTGGACTATCATAAACTTAATCATTGGCCAATTCCAAATACTATACAGCTAACCTTTGAACAATGTGGGGATTAGGGGCACCAACCCTCCGAGCAGTTGAGAATCTGAATATAATTTATAGTCGGCCCTCCAACTATGTAGTTTCTCTGTACTGGCAGCTCTGCATCTGCAGATTCAGCCAAACTCAGATCACATAATACTGTAGTATTTACTATTGAAAAAATACACGTGTAAGTGGACTCATGTAGTTCAAGGCCATGCTGTCCAAGGATCAACTGTAGTTGCTGACCCAGATACAACGTCTTTACTTGATCAAATCAACACAGCCCCTGGCTTTTGGTGTGTGGCTGTTGACTTTATGAATTTACCAGGACTACCAAAAGCAATTTGGCTTTTTAAAAAATTAATTATTATTGGAGTACAGTTGCTTTACAATGTTGTGTTAGTTTCTGCTGTACAACAAAAAGTGAATCAGTTACACGTATACATATATCCCCTCTTTAAAAGCAATTTGCTTTTATTTAGCAGGGCCAACCATATACTGTCACAGTTTTGCCTCAGGGTCAGGTTAGTTCTTCTGTTCTAGAAATCTTAATCATCCCAACATTCCACAAAACATCACACTGGCCTACTATTGATGATATCATGTTGATTGTATCCAATGAGCAGAAAGTAGCAAGTACTTTAGATAGCTTAGTAAAGCATATGAGAACCAAAGGGTAATAATCCAGCCCCACAAAAATTCAAGAGCACTTCAGTAACATTTCTGGATATTCAGTGGTCCCTATGCTCAAAAGACCCTTTTGGATTTTGGAAGTGACGTATACTACATTTGAACATGCCCCTTCAACCTATCTACAGAGTAACCCATAGGACTGCTGGTTTTGAATGATGATCAGAGCAAGAGAAGGCTGTGCAGCAAGTCCAGGACACAGTGCATGATGTGCTACCAATTTGGCTTTAAGATATAGCAGATTCAATGATTCTCTAAGTGTCTGTAGCAAATAGGGATGCTGCACAGAGCCTCTGGCTAGAACCAATAGCAGAATCACAATGCAGATCTCTGAGATATTGAAGAAAATCTCTGACTTCTTCAGCTAACTATTCACCCTTTGACAAACTGCTTTTGGCTTGCTACCAGGTAGATCCTGAACACATGACCATGGGGTGTCAGTTTATTATGTGGACCAGGCTTCTCATCATTAACTGGGTGTTGTCTGACCTACCTGGCCACAAGGTTGGCCATGCCCAGAAGCAGTCTACCAGCAAGTGGACATGGTATTGTTGGGGAGGGGGAAATATCCCCCTCTACTCCTCTTGAGTTCTGTGGCTGGACTAATAATAAAACTGACACAAGAGAGATTAACAGGAATAAAGGAAACACATTTTAATTTGTGTGCATGAAGCTCTCATAGCAAATGGGACCTAAGAAGTGGCCAGAGCAGGCAGCTTTTATACTTTTTAGACGAACAATAAATTTGTGAGGAATTGACAGGACAAAGAAACTTAGGCTTTGGGTGCTTCGTGAAGAATCTAAACAGAGTTTGGGCTTGGAGTAGTAAATTAAAGAAGTAACAAAGTGCTTGTTTTTTTTTAAAATACAGGCTTCTTGGCCCCAAATTCCCTGTCTCTGGCGATAAAGTTGTCCTTCTACCTCCAGATGCAGGGAGTGCGCCGTTCACATGAGAGATTTATTTCCTGCTTTCTGGGAGACAGGAAGGTCAAAGTGTCCTTCTTGCATCGGATGTATGCCATTGAGGCATATTTTGGGGGAGGCCTGCCCTGGGCCCCAGTAGTATATAAGAGGCAGAGCTTGGGCAGCTCTGGAAAGTACAAGTAAGTTGTACAAGCAAATGACTCAGACTCCTTTGATAGCAGCTCCTGCTGTATTGCCTCTTTTCCTCCAACCCATGCCTTTGGCCTCTTGAGGATTTCCTTAGTCTAGTTGATAGAAGAAGAAAAACCTCAAGCCTGGTTTACAGAGGAGTCTACAGGTTATTCTGGTACCATTCAAGAGTGGACAGCTGCAACATTACAGTCCTACTCATGAGTAATCGTGAAGGACAGTGGAGAAGGAAAATTCTCCCAGTCAGCAGAATTTTGAATAGTAGATAAGATTTATATACAATATCTGGAATGAGAGAGGGCCAGAAGTAAAGATATATAATGGGCCATGGGCAGTTCCTAATGGTTTGACTGTGTGGTCAGGGACTTGGGAGGAACAGGGTTGGAAGATTGGTGACAAGGAATTTTGAGGAAGAGGTATGAAGATGGACCTTTCAAAAAGAGTAGACCCTGAAGAAATTCATGTCCCATCTTAATGCCTACCGTAAGACATCTACTGCTCTTAATAATCAAGTGGGCAAAATTACACACTCTGTGGATGTCAGTCAGCCTTTCTCCCAGCCACTCCAATGCTTATTCAGTGAGCCCATGAATAGTGGCCATGGTGGCAGAAGTGGAAGCTATGTGTGCATGGGTTAAGCAACGTGGACTTCTTCTTTCTAAAGTTGACCTTGCTAGCACTACTGCTGAGTTCCTCCTAGTCAATGATGAAGCCAACATGGAGTGCCTACAGGCACCAGCCAGCCACTGGGTGGCAGGTTGATTAGATATGACATTTTCCATCACTGAGGGAGCAGATTTTTCCTCATTAAAATAGACAAATATTCTGGATATGGATTTGCCTTTTCTGCCAACATCAACAGCATGGAATGCCTGAGGACAGGGTAAATTCAGAATGGGTAGTGGAAGAAGGAAGACATAGATATCAGTTATGGCCTTGTGGCCAATTAGATAAATGAGGATTGTAGTAGCTTTGCACATTTTTCCTTTGCTTTTTATATGTATGTGTTTATTTGTATATGCTACTAATTTTATTCTTTCCTTCCCATTTTATTTTTTTAATTTTTTTGGCTGCACTGGGTCTTCGTTGCTGCACGCAGGCTTTCTCTAGTTGTGACGAGCAGGGGCTACTCTTCATTTCAGTGCGCGGGCTTCTCATTGCGGTGGCTTCTCTTGTTGTGAGCACATGCTCTAGGCATGCAGGCTTCAGTAGTTGCAGTTCGTGGGCTCTAGAGCGCGGACTCAGAAGTTGTGGTGCACAGACTTGGTGCACGGACTTAGTTGCCCCACGGCATGTGGGATCTTCCTGAACCAGGGCTTGAACCCATGTCCCCTGCATTGGCAGGTGGATTCTTAACCACTGGACCACCAAGGAAGTCCCCCCATTTTCTTTTTAAAAAAATATTACATAGAAGTTGTTAGAGGTTACAGTTTAGTCTTTAGGTGACAGAATATTAGGTGGGACTGTGACAGAATTTGAGAAGTAATTCACATAGTCACAACAATGGATGCAATGGCTGTTGGCGCTCTGTGTCTCCTCATTTTGAGGTCTCCCCTTCACTGGTGAGAAGGATGCTTGCGTCTTGTTAGGTGGAATATAAATTCATTTATAGGTGTACATGTGGCAGGAGATAGTAAATAACAATTACTTTGTTATTGTCCAGGAATTCAGATGTGTGGCAGAGAGGCTGAGTCATCAAAAGGGCAGACTGTGCTGCTTATCAATTTATTTTCTCTCAGCTCCAAAGTCATTCTGTTTGCCTGCTTGTAATGATGGAGCTGGGCCCTGTAAATATTCCTCCTGAGCCTTTTCAGTAGAGGACACTGGAGGGACACTGAAGGTAGAAGGAGCTTCTCTTCCTGGTTTCAGGGTGGCTCACTAGCCAGGTTCTTGCTGGGCATACTTTTCCTCTACTGCCCCACATGGTTTTCTCCAGTGCTAGGTAACTGCATGGCACAGCTTTCTCTGGAGTTGGCACCTTCTTGCCCCCTGCACTTTCTCCAGAGATTGATTTGTGTACTGGCTGGAGCCACAGACATCATGGACCTATTCCCAGCCGAGATCACCATTCCCCATACTCTTTCTTTAGCCCTACGCATGTACACACTGGGAGCCCCACAGCACTGGGTGTCTAGGGAGCGCACTGCCCAGCTTTTATCTCAGGTACCAGCCTGGAGCTACACTGGCCCAAGATGCACATGAAAGTGCACTAGACTCCTACAGAGGACAGCTTTCCAACTCCATCAGCAGCCAGCAGTTTTCCTCAGCACCTAGCAAGTTCCAGGGTTTGACACCTCTCTCTGAATGGCTTCTTCCAGGATCCAGAGGGAGTATCACCAGTGAAGCATCTCTGTGACTCTTCCACCATCAGGGAGCCAGTGCTCTGCCATCTCCATTAAGATCTCTGGATCTCAGCCCTCAAGAAGGGATGGTTCTTCCTTGGGCCTTCATCTCAGCCTTAGGGGTGGTGGTTGCCCCTTATATCTACCACTCCTGTGTTCTTTAGCATTCTTGTTAACTCTTACTAGCCAATTCCCTGTTACTCCAGTCCTCTCTTAATGATAGATAAAAACTTTCCTTGTTCAAATCACTGTGTAGTTTCTGTCTCCTTACTAATCCAAAGCCATCAACTATGTTTCAAGGTAAATAGTTAGACAGACAGATCTTTCAAAATGCTGTGCTTCTGCCTGGGGGAAAAATCAGTTAAGTGGACAATCTGTGGAACCCCTGGAATCACTCCAGGTGAGGAAAAATTCCTCTACCCTCTAGTATGCCATAAATAATATAGTATATCTTTTATATGTTATGTGAAATTCATTCATAGGTGCAGATGTGGCAGGAGATAGTATGTGAGCCTCCCTCCTCACCTACCCTGTTACCCCCATGGGTAAGTGTAGCTCTGTAATTACTTGTTTGTTCCAAACTGTAACGATAGATTGGCTGGTCCACAAATCAAGATCCTGTCTACAACGTTTCATCACCTAAGATAGAGTTAATGGAGATATTTATCTGACCAGGTGTGGCTGAGAAGCTGGATGTCAGACCATGCCCTTTTCCTTATTAACCTGTGCCTTACAGTTGCTGGAAGTCAAATCTGTCACTAGGCTTTTTGTCTCATAACCTGAAGATACCTAGGTACAGAAGTCGTCCTACTTTATGACAAAAGTCATCCTACTTTATGACAATTTCATGCATTTAGTTGGCTGCTGGTGGCATTTTCCAGCCACCCAGAGCAGCTGTACTTGATCTTTAGCTGGGATCTTTGAGTTATGTCCGCTGCGTGCGGCTTTCTCAATGTGGTTTGGTTTGCATCAGTGTCTGTCACTTGTCATACATCCGGAAGTTACTTCCTCTCAGAATTGTTGGCGAGAATGTGAACGTGGACTAAAACATAATCAAAACTAACAAACCACAGTAGCAAATCACCATGAAATTTGATCCCATCAATAAATACAAACAGAAATGACTTCCTACCACTCCTCCATTCCCTAACATTTTCACCAGCAGATGAGGGGCACTTAAAATTTCTGCCCAACTACTTAAGGGTTTATTATCGAGGCAAGTTTTGTTTTGTTTTGTTTTTAAATTCAGTTAGAAAATCCAGATGATAATACATAGGAAAGATCCAATGAGTATTAATTCACAGTAGTGTACTTTTGTTAATCTACAATCTACACTGTGATTTGAGGGTGTAATTTTGTAATTTCTTGCTTTGTGTAGTTACTCTTAAGTCTTTACAGCATGCTTTAACTCAAGTTGTAAGTAAGTTTCACATAACAATTAGGCTTTGTGCCAATTAAATTCAACTGGAACCAGACCTTAAATCCCTGGAGTTGTAAATGTTTATTGTCACAAACACAGAAACAAGAAATGGAAAGAACCACTGTCCGCTTATTTTATTAAATGTTACTCTCATGTGCAGTTATGAAGTTCTACATTTCACTGCTTTAGAAGATTTTTTTAGGTGGAATTTTAAAATTAAACTAACAACTAATCTTGCAGTGTGTGCTTTTTCATGTGGAAGGACAATCATGACTATAATGATGGATGATGGATCTTATCTTGATGTTTTCCCACCTGAATATTCATTTAAACAATATCCCCAGATGATTTATTGCCACATCATAGTTTAAGAAGCCATGGTCCAGATACCTGGAAGCACAGTTTTGTAGTTATATTATTTTAATTTATGAGATTTTGGTTTTTTTCTGTTCAGATGGAAGCATATTTTTACTCCTGAGAACAATTCATTGATTTTAACCCAGTCTCACAGACTGTTAGAATTGTGCATATTGTTTTAACCTTTCAAAGTATCATTTTGTGGATACCTTTATTTATTATTAATGCCTTTTTGTAATGTCTACATATATACTAAGGTATAGATTAATTTTTTTAAGACCAGAAGTTCTCTGAATTTTAATTTTTTTCTAACTTTAGACATTTATAGGGATTTGGAATTTAGAAAATCTCTGAATTTTAATTTTCTTTTTCTAGTTTTAAAAAACTATTTCATGGTATTCCCTTCTCTTCTGCGAATGTGATCTTTTATAATTAGCAATTGACCATTTCGGATAGGCATGTTTAAAGATTTTAGAAAGAGTACAAGAAGAACAAGCCCTTTGTCTGCTAATCATTTCTAATGTGCAAATACAACATTTCTAATGTGCAAATATCCTGAGCTTGCTGTTGTGCTGAGTTTTTTAATTCTCAAACTTAATAATCCAATTAGAAGTTGGTTTTGGAGAGATTTGTTTTGTTTCACTGGCTGTTTTTCTTCTTTTTTTTTTTAACATCTTTATTGGAGTATAATTGCTTTACAATGATGTGTTAGTTTCTGCTTTATAACAAAGTGAATCAGCTATACATATACATATGTCCCCATATCTCTTCCCCCTTGCGTCTCCCTTCCTCCCACCCTCCCTATCCCACCCCTCTAGGTGGTCACAAAGCACGGAGCTGATCTCCCTGTGCTATGTGGCTGCTTCGCACTAGCTATCTGTTTTACATTTGGTAGTGTATATATGTCCATGCCACTCTCTCACTTTGTCCCAGCTTACCCTTCCCCCACCCCGTGTCCTCAAGTCCATTCTCTAGTAGGTCTGTGTCTTTATTCCCGTCCTGCCCCTAGGTTCTTCATGACCATTTTTTTTAGATTCATATATATGTATTAGCATACAGTATTTGTTTTTCTCTTTCTGCTGTTTTTATATGGTCTTCAAGTTTGGCAAGTAGTGTGGTCTAGGAACATGGTATTATTCCCAGGAATAGAAATAAAGAATCCTAGTTAATTAATTAGGATTATCTCATTAATTAATTTGGATTATGTCTTTTATTGTTCAGTCTCAGTTTTTCCATGTTTATTATGGGAATAAAATATTTTAAAAATGATTTTACAACATCATAATTTGGAATATAACCTCAATGCCTCATTTATATCAGCAGTTAATCCCTTAGACTTTTCAGGAATCCTTGGGTCATTCTTCCTTTGGATTTTTTATCTTATCCCTCCATGTCAAAATAATTTCCTTAATTTACATCAAGAGTTTATTTTGAAAACCTGTCTTTGGAGTATTAGAAATTAATAATATGGTTGCCTTTGGTTAGATGCAGTCCTTTTCTTTTTTTTTAATTTTTAATTTAATTTAATTTAATTTTTATACAGCAGGTTCTTATTAGTCATCCATTTTATACACATCAGTGTATACATGTCAATCCCAATCTCCCAATTCATCACAACCCCACCCCCCACTGCCTTCCCCCCTTGGTGTCCATACGTTTGTTCTCTACATCTGTGACTCAATTTCTGCCCTGCAAACCGGTTCATCTGTAGCACCTTTCTATGTTCCACATACATGCGTTAATATATGATATTTGTTTTTCTCTTTCTGACTTACTTCACTCTGTATGACAGTCTCTAGATCTAGATGTAGTTCTTTTCTCATCAGGTGCTAATTTTGCCCAAAGTCCTGTTACCTGAACCAGTGATGCTTAACCTTTGCCACCCTTTAGAATTATATGGAGAGTTGAAAATAACAACAAAAGCAGGGCCTAAGTCTCATCCCTAGAGCAACAAAAATAATTATATACTTTAAATATGTACAACTTGTGCATCATGTACACTTCAGTAAAGCTATGAAAAAAGTTTTTAAAAGTCTCTTTTTAATAATACATAGTGATCCAAACAGCTGGAGTTCCTTCCTCTCAATAAAAGCCACGATTGTCAAAAATAAATGAATAAATAAATAATAAAAATAAATAAAATCAAATCCTGTAGAGATGGGGCCTAAGGCACTGCAGTTTTAAAGAGCTTTCTGTTCATGTGTATCCAGAGTTGAAGACCACTGATGGAGATGCTTAATGTTGAGTGTAATTTATCATTAATGGAAGGCTGATATTGTACATTAGCAGCAAAGAAAAGTCATACACAGTCCCTGGGGGATCTATGTTGTAATCTTCAACTGATCAGCAATCAATAAAATAAAATTATTCCCTTAGAAATAATCTGAAAAAAGCAAAGCATCATGTTCCTACTTTAGTAGACTCTACCGCTAAGCAGTCTCAGTTTCTTAACCCGCCATTGTCAAAATCTACAGTCTCATCCTCCTCGATCTTTATTTCCAAAAACATGCTCTGAAAATAGTTGTTTTTTTTTTTTAACTCATTTGTCCAGAAAACCTCACTTGAGGTGATGTGAGGCTGTCTGTATTTTTTTCTCCTAGGTTTTCCCCTTACTTCCTTACACTTATAGCATCGATTCTTGACTCCTTTATAAAGACCTTACTTCAGACAACTTCAGTGAAAATCTCAGGATTTTACATCAGACCTGAGTTGGAATACAGTTGGGGAAATGCTGGTCTTCCACTTAAACTGAATAACCTTGGCCAAGCCACTCAATCTACTTGGCTCTCAATGTTTGTCAGTAAAATGGGAATAGCATAAACTTTGCAAGATTGTTGGAAAGACTAAAAGAGAACTTATGTAGTAAGTGTTAAAGTATCAGGGACCTAATCAACATTTAACAAAAGTTAACTATTTCTGATAGTAAATGAAATCTTGGTCTTCTTTCATCCCTTTTCTAGTCAACAAACATTTATTGGGTACCCATTACGTCACCAACATTGCGGTAAGTGCCAAAAAACAACCATGAGTAAGGGAGATACTATTCATGTCCTTTATGAGCTTGTCTTGACTCTCTCATTAGAGATATCCTATACTAAAACCTACCTGAGTGACTCGCTTAAATAGATAAACATGCACACAGTATAGGATTATTACCCTATTGATGAACTCCTCTAGTTTATAATGCATCCTTAAAAAAGAACTCTCTTCCACTGGCCTCATTAATTCAATCCTTCTTTCCAATTCCCCATCCTACCCACAGATATGATTTCTGGCATAAAATGTTTTGGAAAACCTATCACTACTGTAGAAGGATCTCACTCTGGGGCTTCCCTGGTGGCGCAGTGGATAAGAATCTGCCTGCCAATGCAGGGAACGTGGGTTTGATCCCTGGTCCAGGAAGATCCCACAAGCCACGGAGCAACTAAGCCCGTGAGCCACAACTACTGAGCCTGTGCTCTAGAGCCCACAAACCACAACTACTGAAGCCTGCGTGCCCTAGAGCACGTGCTCTGCAACAAAGAGAAGCCACTGCAATGAGAAGCCCACACACCGCAACGAAGAGTAGCTCCAGCTTGCTGCAACTAGAGAAAGCCCTCGTGCAGCAATGAAGACCCAATGCAGCCAATAAATAAATAAATAAATTATTTTTTAAAAAAGAGAAAGATCTTGTTTTGTCATCTCCTTCTACTCTGTACTTTCCCGGGACTCTTTCCTGTTCTATGTTGTGTTAAAACATTCTAAGGAGACCACCTCATTCCTTCTCAAATTCCTAATCTAGCTTATCCTGGCTACTGAAGAAATTTAGTATCACTAAATAGCACTGGAGAAGGGGATATTTGATGGTTGTCTCAGAGACAGAAAGGGGGATGAACATAAGTTAATTTATATCTATCTGTTGTCAAGCATGAATATATATATATATATATATTTTTTTTTTGTGGTACGCGGGCCTCTCACTGTTGTGGCCTCTCCCATTGCGGAGCACAGGCTCTGGACGCGCAGGCTCAGCGGCCATGGCTCACAGGCCCAGCCGCTCTGTGACATGTGGGATCTTCCTGGACTGGGGCACGAACCCATGTCCCCTGCATCAGCAGGTGGACTCTCAACCACTGCGCCACCAGGGAAGCCCCAAGCATGAATATTTTATGCAGAAATCATATTTGTGGGTAGGCCATTAGAAGAGAGAAAGGTGATCAGGTTGTATTTCATAAGTTGGGGAACCATTATCCTATGAAAACTCAACATTTTGGCCATCCTTATCTCCCTGGAACCTCTTAGATCATTGTTGCCCCGTTAGTCTGAAAGTGTCCTGAATCCTAAGCCCTAGGATCTTGGGGGCATGACTACAACTAGCCTATTGGATTCTCTGCCAAAGTTCATTTCTGGTTTGCACTAAAGCCCATTGGACCAGGTCTCGTGAAGTTTACTTTTAAAGATCAACCACTGTCAAACAGTTAACATCTCTCAAGGGTAAGATGTAGATTGTATCCACTTGACATGGATACATTATCTGACAATCTATTCTCCCTTGATTCTCCTTTGTTTTGTTTTCTTATTCCTTTTGCTCTTTCTTTCCAGTTTCTCTTTTTTCCTCCCCTAACCCTTAATTGTAGCTATTTCTCTGGGCTTCTTTACTTTATATACTGTAGGTGAACTCTTTTGTACCCCAAGCCTGTCAAAGTTCATCTTTAGCACAGAGCTTTTCCCTAATTTTCAGTCCTATGTATCTTTTTGCTCATGGGAACTCACCTTGGAAACCCTACCAGCACCTCAAATTTGTCATGACCAAAATTGAACATCCCATCCCAAATCTTTCTACCTATATTCCCTGCCTTTGTCAATGTCATCACTCTCCCCATCCACCTCCCATTCTTCTCTTTCTCTCACCAAGTCCTATTCGATCTCATTTCTTGGACTCTCTTGAGTCAGCCCTCTCCATCCTTCCTGCTTCCCTCAACTCTTTGGTATACATTACCTTTACTGGCGCCGAGGAACCTGTGATTTTTCTAAAACATAAATATGATTACGATCCTTCCTTAAAATCATTCAGTACTTTCCATTCTATTCATTCAGGACAAAATTGGTAGATTCCAAATTCACGGTGTGAGCTGGTCTTTAACTGAACTTCCAGCCTCATCTCCTGCCCTTTCCTGCCTGTGCCCTCCACTTCTGCTGTACCCAAGGATTGACCACATCTTTTCTTGCCGTATGCCTTTGCATCTACCATTCCCTCTCTCTCCTGTCTCTTGTCCACCAGCCTAAAAATTGCTTATCTGTCAAGATTCTGCTCAATGGTGTCATTGCTGGGAAATTTTCTCTAACATTTCTTCGTATCCTCCATGTGCTTTCGTAGTCTCCATCATATCACACTGCTTTGTGGTTGCCTGTTGAAGTGCCATCGTTCATACTGACCTCTGCTCCTTGAAGCTTACCTTTAAGGTACCTTAATAGCCATAGCCTAGCACAACATTTGACACGTAGGAAACGATATAACCGCAATTGTGTGGTCTGAAACTCCTTACATTATATCTTAAAATGATGTTAAAATCTTAAGAGGTCCTTTTAATCCTTACATGAGGCTCTTGAAGCAACCAAAGCTCAGAAATATTGGAATCTCATTTTTATGGGCAAAACATCATAAATGAGGTCTCTGTTGGAACCAAAGTATCCAGTCTGTACTGAAAACATATAGAGCAGTCCAATTAGAAATAGTATGTAGAACTAAGTTTTCAAGTTCTGCCTATTTTGTTTATTCAGCTCCAAATTTTTTGCTAAAGACCAAAGAATCCATCTCAGAACTTGGTTTTCTTATTTTAAATTTAGTAATATCACTAAATTTTAAATTTAGTGATAACTTTGGAAAAGAAGTTAAATAAAGTGTTAATTTTTACTCCTATAGACATTTTTCTTAAAATGTGTTTAGGGTTAGGGAGCAAAGGCATTTTCCTTGCCCTTTTGTCTCTGCTAATTACTTGACTGACTATAATGGTGCATGGTATGTAATCATGTACTGAACCCTTCACAGTACATTTTTTTAGACATCATGAAGAAAGTCCGTCTTCACTGTGATTCTGGCAGTAGTCAATGTCCTCTTTTATTTTTCGTTTCTTTTGCTCCTGATGTCCCATACTAGGGTTTGGTAAACATGCTGCTCTGTTCTTAGGATCAACTGCAAGCAGCATTTTGTTGCACCAGATACTGCTTTTATAACTTAATGATCTCTATTGCCTCTTCAGAGATACTTCCAAGTGATGCTCACTGCCATTTTTTTTTCCTATTTCTTCTTATTTTTTTGTGTGTGTTTGTGTGAGTTATTGAAAATAGCTGTTATATAACAACAACACATTATCTTAATTTTCCAGTCTTTATTGGATCTGTTAAATTCAACAAGTGCTATCAAGTGAGCAGATTTGGGAGAATGCCAGTTTACTTGGTGATGAAGCTGCTTTATCATCTTAATTGATTTAGTTGAAGTTCATAGGTTGATGGTGAACTTCTTAAAAGCCATAGTTTTAGATGTATGCCTGACAGTACCTGTCAGTGTACCTTTGCTTTCTTATGGATTACCCCTTTCTTTACAATCAGCTTAATGAAGTTCTTTAGCCCCTTGGTTATTGAGCTAAGATTTTTTTTAAAATAAATTTATTTATTTGTTTTAATTTTTTTTTTGGCTGTGTTGGGTCTTTGTTCTGTGCGCGGGCTTCTCATTGTCGTGGCTTCTCTTGTTGCAGAGCACGGGCTCTAGAGCGCAGGCTCAGTAGTCGTGGCACACGGGCTTAGTTGCTCCGCGGCATGTGGGAATCTTCCCGGGCCAGGGATCGGACCCGTGTCCCCTGCATTGGCAGGCAGATTCCCACCCACTGCACCACCAGGGAAGCCCCAGAGCTAAGATTTTTTTTAAAAACTCAAAATATATTTATAAAACTCATTTATGCATATTATATGGCAGATATTAGGCAGAGTTAACAATGTATTTTTTACTGGAGAGAAGTCTCTAATATTTTATAACCCCGATAGATTATAGTTAATGATAGCAACTGTGTTCTTCCAAAAGTGTAATTTTCTTGAGGGCAAGATATCTTTGTATTGTTATTAACCATAAGAGTACATTGTTTATAGCTTATGTTCAGTTGTTGGCTGAGTGAACGAAGTGAACCATGCCTATAGGAATGAATAGCTACTAACCTGTCATTTCTGTTTATAGGTATTGCAATTTAAGGAAACCTTCTTGCCAGCAAATCTATGATAAAAAATATATGTAACAGAGGAAACTGTAACTGTTATTTGTCAAGTGACAAACTTTTAATGTCAGAATGGCTCACCTAAAACGACTAGTAAAACTACATCTTAAAAGACATTACCATAAAAAGTTCTGGAAACTTGGTGCAGTAGTTTTTTTCTTTATAATATTTTTGATTTTAATGCAAAGAGAAGTAAGTGTTCAATATTCCAAAGAGGAATCAAGGATGGAAAGAAACATGAAAAACAAAAACAAGATGTTTGATTTAATGCTAGAAGCTGTAAACAATATTAAAGATGCAATGCCAAAAATGCAAATAGGAGCACCTGTCAGGCAAAACATTGATGCTGGTGAGAGACCCTGTTTGCAAGGATATTATACAGCAGCAGAACTGAAACCCATTCTTGACCGCCCGCCTCAGGATTCTAATGCACCTGGTGCTTCTGGCAAAGCATTCAAGACAACCAATTTAAGTATTGAAGAGCAGAAGGAAAAAGAACGTGGAGAAGCAAAACACTGTTTTAATGCTTTTGCAAGTGACAGGATTTCTTTACACCGAGATCTTGGACCAGACACTCGACCTCCTGAGTATGTTGAAGAATATTCACTGTTTAGTGTTTATCAGGAGAGTTTTCAGGGGAGGGGCATTAGTTAAGGAAGTTGCTTGTTCTTTAGTCACTTTGAGGCAAAGAATCGACAAATACCATTTATTTAACCTGTCTTAATTATTTTTTGCTTATTGTTATTGAGGCTAGATTTCTATATCTATGTTTAGTGAGGCATTGCAGATGTGAAAAATTATCATCTTAGAAATTAGAAAACTGAATTCTAGATCTGACCTCTATAGAACCACAAGGAAATCCTTTATTCTTAAATGCTTTAGTTTTCTCATCCATTAAGGAGGAAACATGAGGTGGATTTTATGGGAAATGTGGGAGGTGGAGGAGTTGTTTCTGTTCTTCTGTGTATTGCTATAGAATAGAAATATTAAAAACTGTGCCAAGATTTTGGAGCTATGATAGTTTATGAGCTAAGTCATGGACTTTGTGGCTACTTTTAGTGCTATAACTACATTTCAGAATGTCCTGTGTTTTGTAACCTTTCTTTTAAGAGACAATATTGTTTTTTTGTTTGTTTGTTTTTGCGGTACATGGGCCTCTCACTGTTGTGGCCTCTCCCGTTGCGGAGCACAGGCTCCGGACGCGCAGGCTCAGCGACCAAGGCTCACGGGCCCAGCCGCTCTGCGGCATGTAGGGATCCTCCCGGATCGGGGCACGAACCTGCGTCCCCTGTATCGGCAGGCGGACTCTCAACCACTGCGCCGCCAGGGAAGCCCGACAGTATTGTTTTAATTACTAGTTCAACTGTGATTCTTTCTCTGGAGTTTTGTTGAATAAGCTCTTGTATTTATAGAGTTTTCTCCCTTTCTCTTTTGAGAGGCCAACATTGCTTTTCATTGTCACTTTGTTTACATGTTTATCTCAAATATACAGTATTTTGATTAAAATCCCCCCCAGCCCCCGATTCTACTGTGCTGTCTCTTTGTTCTTAGTTAACCATCTTGTTATCTTTGAGGTAGTATTCAAATGCTCTATTTGAACTGAAATAGCTAAAATGAATTTCAGCACTTTTAAACAATCTGTAGATTTGTTAAAAGTGCAAGATAGACAAACTGTAAGCAAACAGTGCTTACATATTTTGCTTTCTAGTTATGAGAATTAAATTTATAAGTGAACCTGAAGAAAAGTACTTTAGTAGACTTAGATCTATTGCTTCCTTCATATTTTTCTAGGTTTATGATCATGAATACCTGCTCCAACTATGAGTTCCTCAATATTGAAGCTATGTAGATTAGATTTCTGTTGCTCTATTCTAATCTGTGTGATTCAAGGTTAAATTTCTCATCATTTTAAATGAATGTGTGAAGAAACAAATGAATGTAGAATATTCTAGTTGTTCTGACAGGGCATAGTATAGTTCCTTTTTTATGCTAATAGGTTAAAATGCAATATGGCCCTTTACTGATTTTGGGAGAGGTCTTGGTTGAAAAGCAATTCCCATCACAAATCAAGAAGCATGATTTTTATTCTCTGACATGACAAAGGGAGCTCAGGATAAGCCTTTTCTCCAATATAGCTTTGAGAAACTGCAGTAATATTCAATAATGTTAATCAATATGTAAGTGCAAAATAGCTATGCACACAAAGAACCTTTTTTTTTTGGATAGGAATGTGTACCTAGAACTGTGAAGATTTAATACTTTCATACTTTAAATTTAACTTATATCATCAAGGAACACATTTTCTGAAGAACTGCTAATCTTTTACATGCTCATTAGAAATATAGATCCAGTTTCTCCCAAAGCCAGATGGTCTTGTGACTGATAATTTAAGCACATTTCTGTATGCCAAATTTTTCAAATGGTTTGACTGGGAATCTGTAATCACTTTGGCTAGTTATTTGAATTTCACTACTTTAAATGACATGTGAAACAACTTTTAAACATAAGTTGAGCATGCTAATTGTTTCAAAATAAATGGGGCTTATGAAATCATACTGTGAAATTTTATTATCACTTGCATTGATGATATAACATGACACTTTTACTTGATATTAGTACTTATCAGTTAAGCAAATAAATCCTTGCTTAAACTGAGGGAAAGCCTTGTGAGATTAAAGAGATAACACTTTATTAGTGTGAATTTTTTTTTTTTTTTTTGCGGTACGCGGGCCTCTCACTGTTGTGGCCTCTCCCATTGCGGAGCACAGGCTCCGGACGCACAGGCTCAGCGGCCATGGCTCACAGGCCCAGCCGCTCCGCGGCATGTGGGATCCTCCCGGACCGGGGCACGAACCCGTGTCCCCTACATCGGCAGGCAGACTCTCAACCACTGCGCCGCCAGGGAAGCCCTAGTGTGAATTTTTGTAAAGTGTCATACTTTAAATCTTCAAAACCTTTTCATAATTCTATATTAATACTATATTAATTAGTCACATGGCAAATAAATATAGGAAAAATTTTTTTTAAATCCCCAAACTCCCTCCCCAAAATGCTTATAAGACAAAATTATAAATTTTTTCCTAAAAAAGAAATACTATAGTATGGAGCTTTTCATAATTTTTACTTATACTTTTATGTTGGCTTATAAGACTTTATGTATTAAAAATACAAGCTTATATTTAGTCATTTGTTTCCATGTAATTTTAATTCGAAGATAGATAAATAGGTAGTTTGTGTTTGGACTTTATTTTTAATTGATAGTTTATCCAAAATTCATTTTAGAATAAATCATTTGCTTTCATCTACCAGTGAGGATGAATGTGATTATTTTCTCCTGGCTATGCATGTATGTTACACTTTAAAATCATGATGGTCCTAGAAAGCAAAATCAGTTTCACCTTCCTCCTCTTTTCCTACTCAGTGATGTTGACGCCCTCTCAATATTTTATCCCTAATTTAATTCCTTTCTTATCACTACAAACATTTCAACCTAAAGACCTCCTCTCAGGAAAGGATTTGAAACACATTCATACTGAGGTATGGCTGTAAAAGTAGTAATTAATGAGAGTTTGTAGAATCTCTCTTTTAGGGTGGCTTTCCCAGGCCACCATTCTGGGGGCTCTGGTTTCCCCATTGGCCCTGGCAGGGCAACCAAAATGTGCTGGGCTCCTGTCTCCATGAGTAAATGATTTACTTCCTTATCTTTGGGTTTGAACAGCACTGTTTGATTGTTCACACACTACTTATAGTGGCTTTTGACTGTGTAGGAGGATTTCATAGTCTGTTGTCTAAAATTGTACAACCATTTATGGTTATCAAAGATCCAGTTATTTTACTTATTTATCTTTACCATAGATCACACATGTTTTATGTCCCAGCTTCACTCTGTTTGATTTTACAGTGTTTTGAAGCCCTCTCCTGTATGTTATTTCATTTGATCCTCACCTCAACTCAGCAGGTGAGGGACTGTGGTCATCTCCATTCTCAAAGCCTGGAGATTGTACAGACCCACACATACCCCAATGGCTTCATATGAAGATTATTTTCATTGAGGATGACATTGCTATCAAAATGAATTCAAGATAAATTTATAACTAAAGTTTTTAGTGAATGAGTAATACTGCTAATCAGTCAAAAACTATTTAGGGTCTCTCTCCTTACTGGAGCAAAATCTTTAACACAGCATGGCATATGGTAGGTACTTAAGTTTTTGCTGAAGGAAATAGGCTTTATAGTAAGCAATTTTTTCCCCTTTTGGTTCAGTTACAGGTTAAGGAAATTGATTAAACTTAGAAAATATTACATTCCTAGGAAAGTATCTAATTTAAGATAATCTCTACAAAGATGAATATTCATTTAATAATTAAAAATTGCAAATGTTAAGAAAAATGCATGATTTCTACAAGGAAAGAAAAAAACTTGGTTTGTATTTGAGCAGTTACAAGTATTTGCTATTTTTACAGGTTGTCTCACTTCTAGGTTATTTTTCTTATTTAAAATGTTATTTGTATTTAAAATTATATTATGGAGAAAGCTTACAATAGCATGTTTTAATTCGTGACATGTGATCAATATCAGTGGACATGATCTCTGGGTGAGTGGCCTATTTGTAAGAAATTTTGTTTTGATCTATTTGCCTTTATATAGCATTAAGATCATCTTACATATAAATAAAGTGTCCACTATCATTTCTATTGTTTTAAAGGTTTAAATAATGATAATTTAGTAATGGTATAGCTGTGAAATAAAGTAATAAAATTCATAATTTTTCTTCTACTTTGACTTTTTCTAGATGTATTGAACAAAAATTTAAGCGCTGTCCTGCCCTGCCTACCACCAGTGTCATAATAGTTTTTCATAATGAAGCATGGTCCACGCTGCTTAGAACTGTCCACAGCGTGCTCTATTCTTCACCTGCCATATTGCTGAAGGAGATCATTTTGGTGGATGATGCTAGTGTAGATGGTAAGAAAGCACATGCAAATTAGATTGTTTCCTAAGTAAATCCATGTGGCGTTGTCCAAAGTCTATTTGGGTATATTGTGCTCTCTGTATGCCACCTCAGATCTTGAATATAGTGTCTTGGATGCTATATATGATGGATGAAGGGAGAATCCAAGGAAGTCCATATTCAAATATTTTGGAGTTCAGAAATGTGTGAAACGTGTGAAACACCATTATTTATAACTTTGTAGTCCTCAATATGAGACTTTTATTGTAAGACATAGTGGTTAAGAGCACACACTTGAGCCTTGAGTTAGGCTGCCTTGATTTGAATCCCAGTTCTGGTCCTAACCAGCTATGTAACTTGGGAAAGTTACTTAACCCCCCTATACCTCAGTTTCGTTATCTGTAAAATGGGGGAAATGCCATATTTCATCAAATTTATTGTATAATACATCATTAGTTTACATACCAGTAGAATAAAAGACCCTTACAGCCAATTAAACGAACATGCCGTTGCTTATAAGAAGTATATAATTTTATAGCTTAGAAATGAGGGAATACATTAGTACATAACTCCTAGGGTTGTTTTAAAGATTAGAAGTATTAATATAAATAATATATTAATAATATCAAAGAGTAGTTAAAAATTACTGAAGAGTTACCACATCCTGTTTTATTTTGGCGCTTTTAAATATTCCAATACCATTTACAAAGCTAGCCAAAATCTTTAATGAACTTTCACTTAATTTTATGTCAATAATCAGTTGCTAAGTTACACATTTTAAATTGTACTCACAAGGGTAATCAGGCAAATACTACAATTTGCTGAGTTTTCAAACATTACAAGTATTTTAAGTACCAAACAAATACAGATTATTTCAACGATTGCAAAATTTATTCCTGAATGAGCCCAAGTTTGGAACTAGATTCCTTAAAGTCAAATTCTAGCTCCAGCACTAATGAGCAGTTTCCTTATATCTGTAAACTGAGGATAACACTCCCGTCAAATCCAAAGCACCACCTACTGTAAGGTAAATCATTACTTTACAGACCATGGGAAAAAAAAACCCACTACCTATTAGGTGACATGTCATCAATTAATTATAAGATGTATCCAGACTTTAGACGTGGTTGTAAGTTAATAAAGCATAACATTTTTAACCTAATGTTTCAACCTAATGTTTCAACCATTTTAATCTTTTCTCTCCTAATCACTGTCTACATAAACATATAATGTTTATCTAATTATATCCATGTCAGAAATCTAGTTTAGAAATCTGACATTTTCATGTAACATTATTAGCCTGTTTCTGTTACCTTCAAAACTTTAGTTTTAATGACAAAAATGGACTAGATACATTTTACTTAACCATTCACTTTTATTTACCCCTTAGCCTTACTATATGTAATACTACAATAAATATCCTTGTGCTTATGTTATTTTCCCTTTTTTTGAATTATATCCTTAGATAAGTTAGGAGAGGTAGGACTGCTTGGTCAAAGGGTCTGAGTATTTTTTATAATTCTTTATAGCAATCAACAATAGATTTGGAAAAGTTTTCTTGGCGAGGGCTATCTTTGAATAGTAGTGTAATTTGTCTTATTGAATCAGTCAAAGAACTATCTAATGAGTCCCCCACTGTGGAAAATGTGTCCCTTGTTACCATAGAAGAGCTTGTGAAGTAGAAACCATAGCCCCTGACTTCAATTTGCTTAAGGAAAAGCAGCATAAATATGTAGGTAATCAGTTAACTGATAGCTCAATCCCAATGATAGCAAACAAAATATAATTAAGATTTTCAGAGCATAGACCATGTGCTAGTTAGTTCTTGTCTTAAATGTTTTATTTGTACAATAATCTCTCATTGTATCCTCCTAACAATTCCCTGTGAGGGTTAGTCCTATTAGCCCCATTTTTTCTATTATCTCACTTTATAGGTAAAGAAACCGAGGTACAGTAAGGTAAAATAATTTGCCCAGGGTCACATAGGTAAAAGTAATGGTGCTATAAATCAAACCCAGGAAATCTGATTTCACGGCTTTGTGTTTTTAACTTCATAAAATTAGGATGTGGATGGGGGCTAAATTTAAAGGGCAGGTAAGAATTTATAGGAAGTTCAGAAGTTGTGGGTGAATAAAAATTTCTTAACATATGAACAGTGGGAGGGTTTATTGAAGGAATCTGTAGTGACTCCGTTTTAAAAATCAACTGCCATTAAGACCTTTAAAATGTTTCTATTTTTAAGTTGCTCTGTAAGTCTATGATTAAAGCAGAAATAGCTATGATTATATTTTTAAGACAAATTACAATCCTACTTGTCTTTCGGAGTATTAATTCTGAGGTACTTAGAAGGTGTTAAAAAAGTTAATCTGTTACCCTGAGACGATAATGTTTAGATAGGCTTATTTTTCCACAAAAATTATTCCTGGACTCTTACCTCCTTCATGAATGTTTAAGCTTTAAATAAGCAACTCTCTTATCTGCACCACTGGAGAATTTTTTAAAATATGTAATTACAGATAAAGTCAAAGTCACCTGCAATTGCTTCTGAAATCTGGCAGAAGCAAACATCTACCCAGGATGTTTGCTGGTGTTCTCAATATTCCCAAATCTTTTTGAGTCTGTGCTATGGGTCCAAGAAGGCCACTTGAAGAATTGCATTATATACTCAACAAAGAGTCAATTCAATGGTGAAGAAGCAGGCTTAAGACGTTGTTTAAAAATATGGACAACACTTGATTGATGTGTTTTTCTTTTACCTGCTATTTTAACTCTTGCCTAGTATGTATGTCATCCAAATTGGAATATTGAGTACCTTAAATTATACACACCCATGGCTAAAATTTTGCCTGTTTCTAACCTCATTCCTGATTTACATACTCTTTTCTTCCTTCGTATTTTTACTGGAAAAAATTCTGTGTCAGGAGACTCTAGAGCTTTCAAAAATTTTTTGCTGACTCTTTGTAGAAATATTCCCAAACTGCTGTAGCCCTGGATTTTCCTACTCATCTTTCTCTCAAGATTTTGGTCTTAAATTATTTTGACCACTGCCTAAATATCAGATAATTTTTTTGATACTTGAAATTTTTCTATACATTTGCAGATTTAAATGCCAATTTAAATAAGAATCAAATATCTTTTTGGCCAAATTCAGTTTCTTTCACTCCTTTGTCCCTTTTCTCTGGCCTCTAAATGAGTCTTCTTAACTCCTGGGGCCTATTCCTTTGGAAGTCTCCCCCTCCAAACACATTGTGTTTACTGATATGACATGGGCAGGATAACTATGTGTGGTAATGTCACGCATTATAATCGTTCAAAAGTTAAGATCTGTATATATAATTTTTGTTTTCCAATAAGAGTTGAAGATATAATTTTTGTCTTAAGGATGGATGTGTACAACCGTTAAGATTATGCATGTGGAGGACTCATTGCCCTGTGGTTTCTTTATTAGCTTTCATATATATGAAAATATACTTAGAAAGGAGTTAATCTTGATTTTTTTTCTTACAGAGTACTTGCATGGTAAACTAGAGGAATATATAAAACAATTTTCTATCGTAAAAATAGTCAGACAAAAGGAGAGAAAAGGTCTGATCACTGCAAGGTTGCTAGGAGCAACAGTAGCAACAGCTGAAACACTCACATTTTTAGATGCTCACTGTAAGTATACATGTATAGACATAGTTGTAACATTTTCCCTCCCCCTCCCTCTAACTTAAAAGGTAAGGAAGCCTTTTCTTTAAATGCCTAATTGCATTTTCTTTAACATCATTTTCAGCTAGGGATTATAGCAGTGACAGCCCAAGCAGGGCTGGGTAGGAAATTCCTTTCACTTATTCAAAGATCTTACGTCCTTTTGTTTGAGGCTCCTTAACTTTATGGCCTCCAGTGAACAGCTTCCCCAGCGAGTTATCCATGCCTAGGATGTTTTCTATGCTCATTTTGTCAAAAAAATGTGGTTTTCCTTATTATTCTTGATTACTACACTTTAAAGTGAGTGAAAGTTTTGTTTGTTTAAGTGTAGTCAACCCTATCATTAAACTTTGTCCTAGTCCTAACACTTTTACTTTTTATATTTCAGTTCTTTTTCTTTCCCCCAAAGATTCACACACTCCTTTTTGTGCCAAGTTAGGGGTGCCCCTTTACAGCTTCTGGTATCTTTCCCATGAATGTTGTTAGCTTTTGTTTGTTTTTGTTGCTGTTGGGGTTTTTTTCTTTGTATTTTAATTTTTTTTCAGTGTCAGTGATTTTAAATAAAGTACTTAGACAGTATTTTTAGAGTCAATGTTTAATGTACATGTTAGGTATTATTAAAATGTCACTTATTCCCTCGAGCTCTAAGTTTAGTGAGTTTTACTGTTTGTGTGAGTGTTTAGCTTTGGATTGGCCAGCCTTTAGGTTATGTTTGACCAAGCAAATGGTTTTCAGCATATGCTAATTGTTACAGAAGGGCTTTTGGATTTGCTTGAGTCTCTTGAGAGCTTTCACATTCAGTATTCTCTTTTTTTTTTCTATTTTTTAAATGGTAGAATGGGAACTGCCTTGTCCTGTGACTATTTTTTTTTAATATAAATTTATTTATTTATTTTTGGCTGTGTTGGGTCTTCGTTTCTGTGCGAGGGTTTTCTCTAGTTGCGGCGAGCGGCGTGGAGGGGGGCGGCACTCTTCATCGCGGTGCACGGGCCTCTTACTGTCTCGGCCTCTCTTGTTGCGGAGCACAGGCTCCAGACGCACAGGCTCAATAGCCGTGGTTCACGGGCCCAGCCGCTCCGCGGCATGTGGGATCCTCCCAGACCAGGGCTCGAACCCGTGTCCCCTGCATCCGCAGGCAGACTCTCAACCACTGCGCCACCAGGGAAGCCCTCAGTATTCTCTTAATACTCAGCATTTAAGAAAGGTCTAAAGGTAATCCAGGAGAGGTGTTTTCAAAAGGAAATGGCTGCTTCTCCAGCATTCCCTCTCCTGGTCCAAAATTACAATACTGTCAGACTGGGCATTCTTCCCCTCCAGGCAAATGTGTCTGATGGTCCTCCTGGACCATGACTGCCAAACTCCACTGAATGATGGGAAGCCCTGAGTAGCATTGTACATGCCACATCTCCTGAACTCCATGTGTGATGTGAGACAGCCTGGCCTGGGGCCAGAACCCAGACCTTTCATGCCACTCCTCCACTCTCTTTCATTAGCGCTGGGCAGGTTTGAATGGTACTTTGTCTCCAACTACTAAAATCAGAATATTCTGATTCCTTTACTTATTTTCTCCTAAGAACCTGTCAGAGAAATAAAGATTTCAGTTACTATACCTTACTCAGGGAGACAAGTTTAAGCAAATCAGAACACTTCTGGAGCTAGGTGGTATGGATCAGCAAAACATTATCCTTGATTCATAGCCCATTTTAAACAGAAATACACAGTCTGAAACTTAAATATATCAGTATCATTTTGCTTCCATTGTAAGGTTAAAAAAATCAGTCATTTACTAGCTATGCTTAATCTTGTCTTATATTTTTCATCCTACCCTTATCTCACAAGAAACCTTTAAGAAATCTCCCCTATATAAATGTTCAAAACACTAATGACTTGGTTATTCTCATTTCTCTGTAAGCCCTCTTCCAAAACACAAAAGGAAAAAAACCCTGAGTGTTTTCATTGAATTAATTAAAATTGTATTCCTTCTAGGTGAGTGTTTCTATGGCTGGTTAGAACCTTTGTTGGCCAGAATAGCTGAGAACTACACTGCTGTCGTGAGCCCAGATATTGCATCCATAGATCTGAACACGTTCGAATTCAACAAACCTTCTCCTTATGGAAGTAACCACAACCGTGGGAATTTTGACTGGAGTCTTTCATTTGGCTGGGAGTCACTTCCCGATCATGAGAAGCAAAGAAGGAAGGATGAAACTTATCCAATTAAGTAAGATGATTGCTCTCAAAGTCTTATATACAGTTCAAGTATTTGAATACGTATGCATTCTTTGCTTTTTACAGTAATTTCTGCAAAGGTAATTCACATTAACAAAATAAAGAATACACATATTCTGTATAGAAGGAATAGGAAAGTCATTTATATATTTATGTACTTGTTTATACATGATGTTACTGAGTAGGAAGTAGAATTAAGTGAGCTCTTATGTCTTCCTTATAATCATTACTTAAGAATCTTTTTTGTTTTTGGCCGAGCCGTGAGGCCAGAATCTTGGTTTCCTTACCAGGGATCGAACCAGGGCCCCCAGCAGTGGAAGCATGGAGTCCTAACTACTGACCACCAGGGAATTCCCTTGAGAATCTTTTAAGTTTGGTTAGAAGACACAATAATTTTGTTCTGCTAGGGAAGGATACTTAAAGTTCTTCCTCCCCATCCCCCAAAACTTGACTTTGAAGATAGCATTTTTAGTTTTTATTAATCTATATAAAGCCTTGAAATTGTCATCTCTCTTTAATTTATTTGTACATTTGATTCAGTTGCTCTTAAAATATGTTTTTATTCTTATTTGGTTTTTATAACAAAGTTTAACAATGGATTATTTTTCAGAACACCCACTTTTGCAGGAGGCCTTTTTTCCATATCAAAAGACTATTTTGAATATATTGGAACTTATGATGAAGAAATGGAAATTTGGGGAGGTGAAAATATAGAAATGTCTTTCAGAGTAAGTTTATAAATATAGCACTCATACTAAACAATGAAATATATATTTCTAGTTGGCTGATACAGATTATCATGGATGAATGTAGTCTTTACTTTTTGTGCTTTCTAAAATTTAATTGTTAGAAATTTTAGAATAAATATATTTCCTCTTAAAGTGTAACTTAATATATTTATTTATTGCTGCCAGTGTAACAAGAAGAATCAGTTAAACGCCTGTGTCCAGGCAGTAACACCAATTAATGCACTTGTAGCTACTGAATTCCAGCCAAGATAAATATAATTAAATCTAGTGCTTCAGGAAATTGGTTGATTATCAAGCGAGTCAGAATGGAAAAACATTTATGTATAATTTTAAAGGACATTGAACTTAACTCTTCGGATTAAACAAGCTTTTTTCCCCAAACATATTAAACGTTAATATGAGAAATAAAAGAAAGGTGTTAGATGGTCTCCACATGTACGTATTTGATTTCATGAGTTCATTTTCTACAATGATTTTGTCATTCATTTCTTATCACTTAGGCTGGAATGTAGTGGAAAAAGAACTGAACTAGGAGTTGGAAGATTTAAGTTTTGGCTCTGGCTTCATCACATAATGGCAGTGATGATCTTGGCCAAGTTTGAGCTGCTTAAGGGCAGGGGTCTTGTTTTATTCATTTAAGTATTCCTAACCCCCAGCACATGTTGGATCTCAAGCAGTCTGTTGAACTAAACATATCACCAAGCTTTCTCACTTGTTTAAAAAAAAAAGAAAGAGAGAGAGAATACAACCGCTGCCCTAATATTAGCACATATTATTAAACATGACTTTTAGATTTTTCATTTATGGCAGAACAAACTGTCAAGATATTTAAGTGAGTAGGTATTGATTTAGTGATTTGCCATTTTAGAGTTAATGCAAATAAGTTTTTTTGACCCTCTATCTCTAAATAGTATGAAGTTTTTATAATGATCAAGTTTAATAGATTGTGCTTTGGTAATAATGACTGTCTGGAATTTGTTTCTTGATCACAAAATTGAATATACAAGAGATAAATAGAGTCTGGGCTCACTTACTCCAAGTCTGCTGTGGAAGTCAAATGCAGAAGAGCCATTGGTCTTCTGTGGATACTAGATAGCTTGAATAATTTTTGCAAAAAAAAAAAAAAAAAGGAAGAAGAAATTGTGGACTTTATTTTTATGAGAGCTCTGAAATCACTATTTTGTTAAAGTAATTTCTGAAAATGTGGGGGGGGTTGTCTCTTGGGTCTGTACCATTTAATAATAGTTCTTTATCTTTGAGAACTTAAATTGAACTGGCAGTGAACAGAGACTATTTGTAAAGCTGCAATAAATCTTTTATTTTGTTTTTATTAGTATCTTAAAGGTGAACTTAAAAGCAACACTTTGATTTTCCTAAAATACTGTAAATTTAAACAAATATCATTAATTATCAGGTGTGGCAATGTGGTGGGCAGTTGGAGATTATGCCTTGCTCTGTTGTTGGACATGTTTTTCGCAGCAAAAGCCCTCATACCTTTCCAAAAGGCACTCAGGTGATTGCTCGCAACCAAGTTCGCCTTGCAGAAGTCTGGATGGATGAATATAAGGAAATATTTTATAGGAGAAACACAGATGCAGCAAAAATTGTTAAACAAGTAAGTTAGGACTAAATAATTAAATTACGGTAAAAATCCACAACAAGTTTACATGTCCTTTTACCTGTTTGAGTCAACTCAAGCCTAAAACATTTCTTTAAAAAGTTATTTTTAAAGCTGGGCTTTTGAACTAAAAAATATATAACTCATTGATGTCAGTTTTCTTTTCTTTCTTCTTTTTTTTTTTTAAAGTCAAGTAAACTGCATTTAAAAAGTTGAGACATTCTACCTGATGTTACCCTTTTAATATGGAAGATATTTAGTTTTTGTAACTGCTTTGGTTCAGTATTTTACTCAAAGAAAATAAGATTAAGTGGAACTGCTTTTAACTGGTTTTAGGTGATGTGATTAGCACCTAAATCAAGGTGCTAAGTGGCATTTTGAACTGGAGAGCTAGACAGTGTCAGAATGGGGCAGGAGAATGAACCAGAAGTATCAAGCTTTCTTATTTCCAGTTCTGGTTCCACTGCTCCCTGGAGGGGTGACTTTGGCAAAGCCCCTTGAGACTGTGAAATGGTTATGGTGCTTCATAGGGTGGTTGACAGATTGGCCTGACATGGAGCATGTGCTCCACCACGTTTCTTCTCTCTCCCTCCCTGTCTTGAGATAAAATACTTGCCTGTCTCCCAGAGCAGCTGTGAAATAAGGAAATAAGTGCTAACAAATGCATGGCACTGTGGTTGTTATTGACCTGTCCTAGATCAAAGCTCTGCAGAATCATCATGCCTAATGCATTAGAATTGAGTCCCAACAGTTTCAACATTGGATGTGGTAAATAAACTAGAGAGTTTAAGGACATGCTTCGGCAAATGGCACCCAACTCTTTGTAAGAAAGAGTGCCGATTTGCAAGCCGGTATATATTGGGATTAAAGGGCATCAACATTTCGAATGTCATAAAGAAAGGTCTGGTTACCTCATTTCGCTTTCTCTTTGGTCTCTGGTATCTCCCTGTAACATGTCAGTACCATGCAAAGTCAGAGCACTACTGGGTCAGATTGCTAACTTTTTACCCAGGGCCACCAAAACAAATCGGGCAGATTGTGTACTGCACAAAAGTACTTGGCTAACCAGGCGAGTGGATGCTAAAAACAGTTTATGCTCTCTTGTCACCAACAGAGGGGCAAGTGAGCCAGCAAACCCTTGTTTTTAACATAGGGCAAGTAGATCCACACGGTAAAATGCATAAGCTACCCAGAAGTCTTTCAGAGTTTCATACTTTTTGCTAAAACACCTGGGTTCAAAACATTGAAGGTGGCAGAGAAAATATTTTCCTTAGTTGAACTGATAAGCTTGAGTATTTACTTTTTCATATATTTAGGCACCCACTGTATATTTTCTTTAAAATTTTGCCTGTACCAAATACCTTTTCAATTTTAGTGCTTTTTTTTTTAAGTTTCCTTAGTCCTTTTAAATAAGGTAAAGGAAAATAAAATACAATTGATTAAAAACTTGACTTTTTCTACTAAAACATTGTTATTGTTAGGATATTATTAGAAGATATTGTTAGGAGTAAGCAACACCCTTAAAACTAGAAAAAAATATTGCCAACTGCGTTGCTTTTTGTGGTCTTGACTGGAGAAGAGATATGTTACATGATGCACAGTTGGCACCGTTTCTCTATACCTGCTCTCTCACACCACACTTTACAGAGCACTTTTGCATATAAAACTAGGATCAGTTTTGGATGCCCCCACTACCATTTTTTGCCTTCAGCATTTCGCTAGGGATCTTTGTCCCATGACAGAGGTTTGTGGCACAAAGGAAGAATAAAATAGCACTAGGTCGCCACTGCAGTGGTCCTTGATTCTCTTTGAAGCCAGAAGTGAGCAGCCAGGCATACTTGTTGCCTGAATGAATGGTGACTGTAGTTAAATCGCATCTTATATTTTGGCCCAGAATTTTTTTTTTTTAAGACCCAAATGTAAATACAAATAGTAGCATTCGAAGTACTTTATCAGTTCTGTTTTAATTAAACATCCACCTTCACTTCTCATCTTTCTCCAGAAGTCATTTGGTGATCTTTCAAAAAGATTTGAAATAAAGCACCGCCTTCAGTGTAAAAATTTTACATGGTATCTGAACAATATTTATCCAGAAGCGTATGTGCCAGACCTTAATCCTGTTATAGCTGGATATGTGAGTATTTTCCTGTTCCTTTTTACTTGGTATATTCCCTTCCACCAATATTTATGTGATTCAGAAAAATTGCTGAAATATTTTCTGTTTTATTACTTTTGAGATTTTACATTATTATTAACACCACTTCCTGAAATTAATTGCGAAAAAATATAAACCACATAGATTTTTAAAAAAATTTATAACTTGAAAATTTCCCTTTAGATTAAGAGTTTTGGTCAGCCTCTATGTCTGGATGTTGGAGAAAATAATCAAGGAGGCAAACCATTAATTTTGTATACGTGTCATGGACTTGGGGGAAACCAGGTGAGCACTGCACTAAAAATCCTCCCTTCTCTTTAGTACCTACAAACAGAAGTAAGTTGTTGCACGTTTTTCAGAATCCCTAAATCAATTTTATGTTCCGGTAAACTGGTATGTGAAATGTTTTTAGATTAAGTTTGGCAATTCATATAGAAGTTGTAGAGTACTTTATTTTGATTTTCACTCTGCCTCTGAAAGCAGTTTGAGGTTGCTTACCCATTTAGTAGAAAGGTAAATGAGAAAATAATAGAATAATACATTTGAAATGAAAAACAGGATCTTCTATGTGAATCTTTGATGTTGCATGACTATTAGCATGGTGATTTTGCTAAATTATACGTAAAGGCTATATTTAACTGGATTTGACAGCAAATAACATCATGTTCATACTGTATTTCTGTGGTCCATGATATTAAAAGTTTGATGGAGATACACACACACACACAGATATATACAGATACATATACATATATGTACATATATGTCGATGTGTATATATATTCATATCTTAAAATTTTCCTTACATACTATATATTAGAAGAAAAAATAATTATATAAATAGTTACATTCTTTTAGAAATAACACTGGACTATCCTAGTAAAAATTAAGGTTTTGAGCAATGAGAAATATTTCCTCATTTGTAAAAATCTTATCACTAAATGTAAATACTTATAAATTTATTTCAGGCTTCTTCTAGCATTACATCTATTTTATCGTAAAAGTTGAAGATATATTTTATACATTGTTCTGTCTGTTTTTCTCCTATCATTGCCATAAAGATGTTTTTATAGTTCTGTCTCTAAAATAATTTTTAAATTATAAATAGCATATAGCCATCTTTTAGAAATTTGGGGATGCTGAAATAATTCACATATTCTTTCAACAAGTATTTGTTTGGCGTCTATAATGTAACTCACACTCTTACAGTAGTGAAAAAGACAAAGCCTCTATCTTGTGGAGCTTGTATTCTAGAAGGAAAGGAAAAAATAAATATGTAATTTTAGGTATAAAGAAAAATAAAGCAGAGTAGGGGGATAATGTGTGTGCGGGGGGGGGGGTTGTTAATTTTGGAGGTTCAGGAAGACGTTTTTGAGAAGGTGACCTTAGAGTGGAGGCCTGAGGAGTTGGGAGAGGAACCATGTTCCAGGAGGAGAGCATCTTGGCAGAGGACGCAAGGCCAGAGGCCCAGCGGCAGGTAAAAAGAGCAAGCATAAAGCCAGTGTGGCTGGAGCAGAGTGGTCCAGGAAGAGAGGGGTGGAAAATGAGGTCAGAGACATGAATTAGGGGCCAGGTCATATAAGGCTTTGCTGGCCTCGTTAAGGAACTTGAATTTAATTCCAAGTGTGACAGAAACCACCTGAGGATTTTGAGCTAAAGAATTATATTTTCTAGTTTATATTTTAAGAAGATAACTCTGGCTTCTATCACCCTGACATAGCCATTGATTTTATTTTGATTTATTTCCTTTAAATGTTATTTTCAATCAAGCATTGCATTTAAACTAGTTTGGGAATTGTAGTTCCTTGAGTGCTAGATGTTTTTGAGATATCATCTAACTCCATCATTTCCTCATGTTCCCTTCTACTGTTTTGACCAGATAATGATATTTTTTTTATAGCATAAAACTCCATTGTAACAGTATTGCACTATTCCAAATGAAAATAAATATTTTGATAATGTGACTAAATTGACTAATATACTGGTGCAGTGCAGTTTAATTCATTATGGCTTTGTAACACAATGCTTTGCCTCTTCCCCTTTCTCCTCCACTGTAGTTGTCCTGTTCTAAGGTAAAATTCTCTCCAGTGTTCTCAGCTAGATAATAACATACTCTTTAGTTGTCTAAGTATCTTCAACTATTCTCCATTCTCATAACTTCCGTTTTAGTGGTTTTTAAAAAATAATATGAGTAATGTAAAGTTCTGGTCAGCCTTTCTTATCATCTTTGAAATCCTGAGGTTTATCTTTCTTAAAGAAGTACAGCCAGGGTGCTGTTTTCGTGATCTAAACCCATTTTTTTTCAATGTCTCCATCTGAAGAGCTATCAGTTATAAAAATGATATTATATTTGTGGAATGAGATAAATTAAGCATGAGGCTAAGACCAGGGGAACTCAAGATTAATTCAGCTAATGTTTGTGGAGTGCCTACTCTAATACACATAAAGGGTTTAGAACAGTCCCTGCGTAGCACATAATAAGGGCTCAATAAATATTAGTGCTAAGACTAATAATTTCACTATTGAAAATCAATTATGTTCACTCATTTTTTCTTTGGAATGTCAACATTATGAAATATTTGATGTATAATGGATGTTATTACTAGATACACTGCCTGACTTTGGTCTATGGTGAAGTCAGCTAGCTACACACACAATTCCAATAGAGTGCTATGAAGGTTATCTCTGATGCACTATGGGAAGCCTGAGAAGCGTGTAATTTTGTGCATAAGACAAATTCAGGGAAAACTAAAGAAGGAAGGTAATATTTGAATTGGCTTTTGAAGGACCAAAAGGAGTTAGCTAGGCAGAAAAGGATCCAGAAAGATATTCTAGGGAGTAAAGCAAAGTGGAGTTATGGATACATATGTTCTGCATTGGTAGAATTGTGTGAAAGGAGCATAGTGTATAATTGGGACAATGGTTGATGTTAGACTGAAAGTGGAAGATTTCACGTACCAATTAAGAAGTGTGGGGGCTTCCCTGGTAGCGCAGTGGTTGAGAATCTGCCTGCTAATGCAGGGGACACGGGTTCGAGCCCTGGGCTGGGAGGATCCCACATGCCGTGGAGCAACTAGGCCTGTGAGCCACAACTACTGAGCCTGCGCGCCTGGAGCCTGTGCTCTGCTAAAAGAGAGGCCGCGACAGTGAGAGGCCCGCACACCGCGATGAAGAGTGGCGCCCGCTTGCCACAACTAGAGAAAGCCCTCGCACAGAAACGAAGACCCAACACAGCCAAAAATAAATAAATTAATTAATTAAAGTACCCTTAATTAAAAAAAAAAGAAGTGTGGACTTTATCTTAGCAACAGTAGTGATTGTGAATCACTAAGCAGGGAATGTAAGGGATCAAATCAATGTTACAAAAGAATAACTGGCAGCAGAGTGGACTAAATTATAGGAGCAGAAATTGGAGGTACCTGGAGGTATTGCAGTAGAGATTTTGAGTGCCTGAACAAAAGAAGTGAGGATGTGGAAGTAAGGATCGGTGGGATGGTAACATCTGAGAGGAAAATTCAGTAAGACTAAGGGGCTACTTAATTGGACATGTGGGGAGAGAGAAACATCAACAATAGTAACAATAGCTGAAAATGTATTGAATGCTTACCATGTACCAGTTATTGGTCTAAATGTTTTACATGTATTAAATCATTTATCTTCATAACCCTATGAGGTAGGAGTTATTAAATTACCCATTTTACAGGCAAGGAAACTGAGGCAGGAAAAGTGTCATTGTGTGCCCCCCGCCCCCCACCTTTGTGCGGCTTGCAGGATCTTAATTACCCAACCAGGGACTGAACCTGGGCCATGGCAGTGAAAGCAGCCAGTCCTAACCACTGGACCATCAGGGAATTCCCAAGAGTATCCTGTTCAAATGTTTCTAGTTTAAATGAAAATGCCATTAATTGAGATGAATAAGAGAGAAGAAACGCTTGTGGAGAGAAAGAGGTAGTTAATGGGCTTGCTAAACGTTTCCAGGCTCTTTTCTGTGGCAAACCTATTCTAGCCTCCATCCTACCTGATAGCTTCCAATTTCTGACATGGGAAGGAAGACAATGCCTTCTTAATTAAGTAACTATCTGTTGGTGATAGGCTGGAGAAAGGCTATAATATCTTCTGTCCCAAAAACTCAGGTGACGATTCTGATACTTACTTCATTGTATTATTTTGGTGAAGTACACCTGACTCCATTATTCAGTGAGTTGCTGATTTTTTTTTTTTTTTGGCCGACAATTTTGCAACTGAGGATATAGAGTGCTCTTGTCAGTAACAGCATTCTCCCTTTCACAGTACTTTGAATACTCTGTTCAACATGAAATTCGGCATAACATCCAGAAGGAATTATGTCTTCATGCTGCTCAAGGTGTCGTTCAGCTGAAGGCATGTGCTTACAAAGGTCACAAGACATTTGTCACTGGAGAACAGATATGGGAGATCCAGAAGGTACCTCAGTACAATTAATTCACCCCTTTATGTAATTATTTTGATTAGCTCTAGTTGCTTATCTGGGAAAATACATGAAACATACTATATTGATATTATCTGTCAGAATTTCTGTCTTTGTTAACTTTGTCATTACGTATGTCTACCCATGTGGTAAGAAAGAAGATATCTATGAATTAAATACTCTTAGGAGCAAAATAGTTATAAAATATCTTACAGCATGATTTATGCAGTTCAACATGTCTGTGGATTATTAGTAATATTTGTTTGTATATGTTTTAGAATTTCTTATGATGCTTCTTGTGACAGTCATACTTTTGTTTTCCTGGCAGAGAAGAGAAAAATAATTATTTTTTCTTACCTAAAGTGATTAATTCTTTCCTTCCCTATTTTAATACTTTTTCATGAATCTAGAATTGAGAGAATATGTGAAAGGCTTTTCTTCTGTTTTTAAACATATGTTTTAAAGCTTAGCTGGAAACTAACAGTTCCTACCTGAATATTGATTTGTGTAATTCTAGAACACTATAAAACTGACTTTTATGACAGGATTTTTTAGAGTTTTATCACTTATATCAATGAAATATTTGTTATTTGAGAACTTGATTGAGACCTTTTTCTGCATACCTCTCTTCATTTATATAACACCTTCTGTGAATTGAACAGTGGTGGCATAAATGATGTTGCCTACACCAAAAACCAACAAGATTTTATCAGACATAGTAGATATTAGAAAGATTAAAAGTTAAGAATGGTGTATATTTGTTACATAAGTCTCTCTTTGGCTTCCATGAGACCATAAAGTGTTTTTATTTCTCCGTTAACTTTGAGTTTTGAAACTTAATGTCTGTTGTATTTCCTTTTATTCTAGGACCAACTTCTATATAATTCATTCTTTAAAATGTGCCTTTCAGCAAGTGGAGAGCATCCAAGCTTAGTGTCATGCAATCCATCAGATCCACTCCAAAAATGGATTTTTAGCCAAAATGGTTAAGTGTTCCTTAAAATTAAGGAGTTGAAAAAGGAGATATTCTTTCTCATAAAACTGTGACTAGGCATACACTGTAGTTTTTGAAAATTATGCAAAAGCAGCTAACTGTAACTTATTCCAAGTGCATTTTTCTTATTTATATCTTAAAATGTCTATGTAGCACCACTACAGAAATCCCTTAAGTTTCCATTTCAAAGCACAATAGCTAGTAATACCAAAGACTATTTTGAAAAGTCCAGATGCAGAGGAAAAGATGTTTACAGTATGATGAAAATAATTTTCCAAGTAAAGTGATGTTCGTGTGCTTTGTACGCTTGAGAATATGCATAGCTACATTCACACACTCACAATTTAAAAATTTTCTTCTAGTTTTTTTGGGGGGGAGGGAGAAAGATTTGATACTGTATTTTTTTAACTACATAGAAATGGATCGATGAAGGTCAAAAATTGGCCTTTGTGTAAAACCAGGAAATTTTTTATAGAGCTAGAATTTATTATATAAAAATGCAGGTAAACTTCTTTTGCATTTTGTTAACTTATCTGTCAAATATTTCCTTAAACATGAAATTAAATGAATAAGGAGAAGACTATTTTTAACACTTCAATTTCTTGGCAAATTTAAAAATATTTCTTAGTCTAAAGTTCACTTGACTTGAAGCAAAAGACTTAAAAAAATAACTATACTGTGTGTTTTCCCAAAGAAATTAAAAGAAAAACCTCTAAGTCGCTATCTGTTAAAAAGGTGTCTTTTTCCTTTCTGTTAGTCTTTTTTCCTATCAAAATTCACTAATCTTGAATGTTTATGAAATTGAATTTCAAATGCAGAATACTTGACTCATTTAAAGCAAAAATTTTTTTGTTACTGATTCAATTATAGATTGTCTTTGTAATGAATTTTTTCACCAAAAAACCTTATTACTATCTATGGAAAACACAATAAAACAAATTCTTATCACTATTGTAACTATTTGTTTTTTTATTTTTTGGATAAAATATATAATTGATAATAGCTAGGGAAAGCATGAATTTTGTATCCTGAATTTCTAAGCACCCACTGCAGAGTCATCAGATATTTCTGAAGGGAAAAAACATTTAATAGTAATGGCATAAAAAGTGGGGAATGGAGAAGATTATGTGTTAGATATTTAGAAAATTTTGTACCAATTTCTGATAACTTTCCTTGAGCATATGATAGAGTAATTTTTTAAAAATGTGATGCTTACTGAGAAGATTTAACAATTTTTGGTCATTTTATATATAGATCTATTCTTATTGAAGAAGTAATGTATGATTGGCTTTATGTTTTAAACCTGGCTTCAGTTGTACATAAGAAAATATTTTACAGTTATTGACTCCATCTTCTCATTGTTTGTACTTTGAACTTACATTAAAAAAAACTCTGCACTCTTTAATTTATTACAATGCCAACTTTTATTTTAATTCAACTGATATTTATTGTGTGTCTAACTTTGTGCCAGAAGTTATGGTAGGCATAGTAAGACTTATATTGCCTTTGAGCTTAGGTCTTATGGAGCAGAAAGACAAATAATTTTGAAATAGCACAGTGAGTGACATTATGATGTTATATTTTATGATGCAAATGACAGTTCACTAGTCATATTGAATATTTCTTTAGTAAGTAAAGGTATTTCTTTATTACTTTTTCTAATACTAATTCTGAAATATACACTAGAGCCCACATACATGTATAATTTCTGTTTCTCAATTTATTAACTCTAGAGTGAACATCCAGGAGCGAATATTGCTCTTAGAGTTCATTGTATCTCACAAAACAAAACAAATCCCCAAAGGTATTTTATAAATTATGAGCTTAAGTCAAGCATATTAAAAAAAACCATAAAACAAATCTGAGCTCCCTCTGTGTATTAGTCATGTATCGTCATGTTAAGATCCAACCAAAATCTATATAGATTAGGTTGATTTTATTATGTCTTCATTATATGCATTCAAAGGGAGAATCCTTTTTACCTGATTTGGGAGCCTCAGGCTGTTGCTCAAGTGTCATATAATTCATTTCATTAAGAATTTGCCCTTCAGGTAGAGGGTAGTATCTTTTAAAATCTGAATTTTGAAACGGTGCTAGCAGGAAGTTATTTATGGAATCTGGTTGCCATCTACCTGAGAGATTTGAATGCACTCAAGTGTGAAATTGTGGAACTCTTGTTCAGTTTGAAGCTACCTGGGGAATGATCCAGTGGCTGCAGAAGACCTGGTATGTTGCCTTCATTCCAGAGGACCAAACCTACTCTGGTAAACCTTATGGGTGTAAAGCCGTGACGTGACCACACAATTAACCACAGCAGAAAATAAGCAGTAAACTAAAATTGCCTACTACTACAATTGATGGTAATGAACTTTTAAGTCCCTGTATTGACAGAGAATTGGCCTTACTGTTGATAGACAACTTAATTAAATACTATGTGAACCATCAAAATATAAGTTCAAAAAGATAGGAGCTACTATTTCTGAGAAAATAAGGTTGGATGCTTTGAAGAAGCTAGAAAAAAGTCAAATTATTTTTAAAAACGCTCCTAAGTTATGTGTGGATAAGAATTAGAAAAGAGAAAGCAAAAATCAAATTGCTTCACAATTGACCTTAAAGAAAGCAAAACGAAGTATCTTCAGATGATACATTTTTAGTGTGGTTATGCAGGAAACTTGTTGCATAATTCTTGTAAACCAATTCATATTCTTATTTATTTAATGCTTCTTGTATACCATTCTGTTATTTCATGAATGCAATTTTTCTTTTATTTTGCTAAGAATATTAATGGAATTTGAAAATTTTTGTGTTTTCATCTACTGTATTGACTATTTCCACTGAGCTACATTTTTCCCATATTGTTTTACTTTCTGCATTTCATAATGGATACTTTCCTTAAATGTCTGGTGATTCTTTATTGTCTGTTTATCTTTAATAGAGAATCACTGAATACTTATTGGAAAACTTTGTAGTATGGGGAGGGCTTGTTGACTGTGGTCTTTCGTAGTAGATGACGTTACTGGGACTCTTGTACTAAGAAACAAAATGGCTGGTTAGATCCCCAGAGAAGAATCTTCCAATCACCTTCCTGGAGGGTATAGACCCAAATGTCGTTGGGAGAAGAAGACTGGGGGTATGTTTTCAATATAAGACTCCAGTCCTCAACTGTGCTTTGTGTTACCTGTTCTAGATACCCTCTCTGTTTTACCCTCTCCAGTGAGTGAATCTCTCAGCTGCTGCTTGAGTACAGGAGAGGAACTAGGGGTCTACATGTCTGGCAAATAGACTTTTAGCTAGTCCTCCTTTTTCGACTCTATTTTCTCCCTCACTTCCAGAGGCACCTAGTACCAACAGTTCTTTATTATTTCAGTGGACTTGCAGTGTAAAATGGATTACTGCTCTGTTTTCTCCACTGCTAGCTTTGAATTAAGCTTCCTTCATTCTGTTGACACTCACTACTAATTGGTTTGCTTTCCAAACTCTGAAATTTTGTCACTGAAACTCTTCTCTTTCTTCCTATGAACTTATGAATTTTCTCTATATCTTTACTATCATTTTCATAGGACTTTGGATGTTACCAGAAGAGAATGAGGGTCAAATCTGGTATTCTTAATGAAAAACTTCCATTCATTCTTCAATGACCTCCAATCTACCTCTGTCACTGACAACTTCCAAGTTGCCAAATCCAGTATCCCTTTTCCTGTCCTGTCATATAACTAAGCACTGCAACATTTGAAATGATTGACTACAACCTCGTTTTTAAAAATTTTTGAAACCCTTTTGTCTCTGGGCTTCTCTGGCACCACATACTTCTATCTCCAGTCCTACTGCCCTTCTCCAAACCATCATATCTCACATGGAGTAAGATGATCTCTTAACTAATTTCCCTGATTTTTTTTGTCATCCTGACCCAGTCCGTGCCTCTTTCGTGCCTCATCTATGACCAGGTTTCTCTGGCTCATTGGGCTCCAGACACAGCAGTTGCCTTTTCCATTTGTCTCATGTCAAGCTTGTTCTTGTTTCAGAGCCTATGCTTTCTTTGTCTGGATGCTCTTCACAACAGTATCTTTTACATGCTTCAGGTCTTAGATCAAATAACATATTCTCAGAAGAGATTACCTTTATAAAGTAACTCAATCACTACTGCATCACCCTGTTTATTTCCTTTATTACATTTACAATTGCCTGAAATTATTGTCTTATTTTATATGTGAACTTGTCTTTTATCTCCACTAAGTGTGAGCTTCATGAGGGCAAGGTAAGAAACAATGAAATTCATGTCACAATTTAGGTAATGTGTACATCTTCTACATAAAACCATTCTGTATTTTAAACACAGAGTGGGTGCCAGTGAGGAAGGGCTATAAGCATAGGAGTGGAGGATGCGGAGGAACAATGGGCAAAAATAAAAAGAACAACAACAAAGAAAGGATTGTGCTTGGACGGATGAAGATAGATACAAATTTTTAGAAAAGTCTTGATAGGAGGGCTTCCCTGGTGGCGCAGTTGTTGAGAGTCCGCCTGCCGATGCAGGGGACGCAAGTTTGTGCCCCGGTCCGGGAGGATACCACATGCCGCGGAGCGGCTGGGCCCGTGAGCCACGGCCGCTGAGCCTGCGCGTCCGGAGCCTGTGCTCTGCAACGGGAGAGGCCACAACAGTGAGAGGCCCGCGTACCGGAAAAAAAAAAAAAAAAAAAAAAAGGTCTTGATAGGAAAAATTATCTGAGTCTATACATTATTTCTTCAAAAGATGTTTTACAGAGAACATAGATTTATTTATAAAATCCTATAGTACAAGAATAATGGAACCAAAAAATAACAGTACTAATTCACATAGCAAACAGTAAATTTATGAAACTCATTACCTAAAGAGTTTATGTACGTGGAAATTTTGCGTAGATATAAAATAAACTCAGCAAAATTGATGGTTGATCAATTCACAATTGATAAGGAAAGGTAAGATGTTTAGCATGTTCCCAAGCTTTTAGGGTGACACAAAGGCTGATAGGCATGTCCCCAGACCTATCCCTTGAGCACATCAGCCACAGACACATACTTCTTTGAATGTTAACTATGAGAGTGTTTTTTTCTATTTAACAGTTTCTTAATTTTAAGGTGTTCCTTTGGAACCTCAGCTATCCATTGTGTAAATTATGGAGATGTCTATTTTTTTTCCGGTGGATATTTTGAAAATGTCTCCCCTTTTAAAACAACATTAATTGTGAAAAACACTTTTCTTTGAAAGTATGAGAGGAATCCAAGGTGTTTTAAAAAAAGTTACTTTCAATGACTTAATTAAAAAAACAAAAAAAGACCAAATAACTTCTACTTATTTGTAAAATCTTGTTAACTGAAAGGACCAGTGTTTCACATTCTGTATTAGAGTGCTTTTATTTTTTTTTTCCATCAAGTTCTTAACTCCGGATGACTTCTGTGGAAAAGGAATTTGTTGAAAGGATACTGAGTAGGTTCACAGAATCATTTGGAACACTGGAGATAACGCTAGAAAAATGGGCAGGACAAAGCAAAGCGTGTAGCTTTGAAGCTAAAATCATGCTGCAGAAGGATGCTGGTGAGGATACCATTTCCACTACTACCAAACACCAGATGAACAGTTTGCCCCTCTTAGTCACCTGGCATTGGCATTGGCCACTGCTGACACTGGCTACTAGATGACCCTCCTGCTATAGTTGTAACTGGATTCCAGAAGTTACTGCCATGGCTGCTAGCGTGAATTCCCACTGCCAGTATCCAGGCTGTTCATGTGCCCTCCCTGCAAGGGAATGGAGCTTATGAAATTTGGTATCTGGCTTTGGGGCTTCTGCAGCAGAAGGCAGAAATTTCACAGGCATAGGAAGGGAGTTCAGATGCCAGAGAGCTAAAAAAAAAAAATGACAGATGACTTTAGAACAAATCCTAGGATTTGTAAACTATAACATGAGTTCTTTCCTTGCTATCTTTTCCTTTAAAGTTTAAAGCACACATATTTAAATGATTATACATATTATATGTATGAAAATGCTTCCACTTAATCATATTGTGAGCACTTTCGCACTGTCCTCTTTTTTTGCCTCTCAGGTCAAAGATATTTTATTTTTTTCATTCCTGTGCTGTGTAGAGTTAGATAATTTGTTTTCTACCAGTAGCAATTTTTAGTTTGTCTTATAAAGTTAAGTTTTTATTGAGACATAATTTATACACAATAAAATGCACAGAGCTTTTGTTGTTCATCATAATGTTTTTGAGATTCATCCATGAAGTTTTATGTATCTGTAGGCTTGCCTTTTAACTGCCAAGTAATATTCCATGTATGGATACACCATGCTTTGTTTATCCATCTTCCATTGATGGACATTTCAGTTGTTTTTAGTTTGTGGCTATTTTGAACAAGAGTGCTACGAACATTCATGTACAAGTCTTTCTGTGAATGTATGGTTTTTTTTTGTTTTTTTTTTTTGTGGTACGCGGGCCTCTCACTGTTGTGGCCTCTCCCGTTGCGGAGCACAGGCTCCAGACGCGCAGGCTCAACGGCCATGGCTCACGGTCCCAGCCACTCCGCAGCATGTGGGATCTTCCCGGACCGGGGCACGAACCCGTGTCCCCTGCATCGGCAGGCGGACTCTCAACCACTGCGCCACCAGGGAAGCCCGAATGTATGGTTTTACTTCTTTTAGATAGATACCTAGGAATGGATCATAGATTTGATGTATGTTTAACTTTAAAAGATACTGTCAGTAGTTTAAAAAACATTTTTTATTTATTTTTGATTTTATTTATTAATTTTTTTGGCCACACCACGCAGCTTGCGGGATCTTAGTTCCCCGACCAGGGATTGAATCCGGGCCCCCGGCAGTGGAAGCACAGAATCCTAACCACTGGACCACCAAGGAATTCCCCAAGTAGTTGTTTTTTAAATGGTTGTAATAGTTTATATTCCCACTGGCAGTATATGAGAGTTCCCACTGGCTCTGAGTCCTCACTAACATTTAGTATTTTCAACCTTTTTGATTTTAGGCATTCTAGTGAGTGTGGACATGTATCTTATGGTGGTTTTAATTTTTATTTCTCTGATGAGGAATGATTTTGAACACCTTTTCACGTTCATTTTGGACAGACATATGTCTTTTTTGGTAAAGTGTTTAAGTTTTTTGTGCATGTTTATTGAGTAGATTTTGTTGTTATTGATTTGTAGAAGATCTTCATATATTATGAATAAAAGTCCTTAGTTAGACATACATATTGTAAATATTTTCCCCCAGTCGGAAGCTTGATTGTTTATCTTCTTAATGATGTGTTTTAGTGTACAGAACTTCTTTTTATTGAAGTGTAATTTTTCCCATTTTCCTTTCTGTTTCTTGCTTTGCGTGTTCTAAGAAATCTTTACCTGCTCCAAGGGTGTGAAGATATATTTCTATTTCTTCTAGACACTTTATTGTCTTAGCTTTTATTTTAGGTGAATAATTCATCTTGAAATACTTTTTATATATGGAGTGATGCAGGAGTTTGAGATTTATTTATTTAATTTTCATAAGGATATCTAGTTGTTCTAATATCATTTGTGAACTTTCTTTCCCCAAAGAATTGCATTGGTGCCCTTGTTGAGAAATCAGTGCACTCTGTGTGTCTATTTTTGGGCTGTCTAGTCTATTTTATCTAGATCTACATGTCTTTCCTTACGGCAATACTACACTATCTTGATTACTACAGTTCTATAATAGGTTATGAAATCCTGTAGAACAAGTTGCCCAGCCTTATTATTCCTTTTTTCAAGATTGTTTTGGCTATTCTAGATTCTTGATCTTTGATTTTATATCCTGTATTTGCATTTGCATTTATCTTGTAGGCTGCAAAGTTGCTGAACTTGTTTATTAGTTGCAATAGTTTGTTAGTGAAATACTTAAGGTTTTATGTACATAAGATTGTGCCATAACTGAATAGAAATAGTTTTACTTTTTTCTTTCCAATCTTTATGTATTTTGTTTCTTTCTTGTCTAGGTGCTCTGGCCAAAACCTCCATTACAATGTCCTTTTAATATATCAAAAGATTTAATTTGCCAATACTTTGTTAGGGATTTTGTATCTATGTCCATGAAAGGCATTTGTTTGGAATTTTCTTGTAATGTCTTTGTTAGGTTTTGTTATTCAGGTTATGTTGACTCATAAAACTATTTGGGGGCTTCCCTGGTGGTGCAGTGGTTGAGAGTACGCCTGCCGATGCAGGGGACGTGGGTTCGTGCCCCGGTCCGGGAGGATCCCACGTGCCACGGAGTGGCTGGGCCCGTGAGCCATGGCAGCTGGGCCTGTGCATCCGGAGCCTGTGCTCCGCAACGGGAGAGGCCACAACAGTGAGAGGCCCGCGTACCACAAAAAAACAAAAACAAAAACAAAAAAACCCAACTATTTGGGAAGTTGTTTCCTCCTCCTTTATTTTCTGAAAGACAATGTGTAATAGAAATATTATTTTTTCCTTAAATGATAGGATTTACTAGAGAAATCATCTTGGCCTGGATTTCTTTCTTTCTTTTAAAATTTTGACTCCTTTCACCCATTTTACCCACCCCTCCCCATGCTCTATTTCTGGCACCTCAATCTGTTTTCTGTATCTTTGAGTTTGGTTTTTTTTTTGGGGGGGGGGTTCCATGTATATGTGAAATTGTAAAATGTTTGTCTTTGTTTGTCAGACTTATTTCACTTAACATAATGTCCTCAAAGTTCATTCAAATTGTTGCAAATGGCAGGATTTCCATCTTTTTATGGCTGAATAATATTCTATTTGTATATATACCACATTTTCTTTATCCATTCATCTCTTGGTGGACACTTAGGTTGTTTTCCTGTCTTGGCTATTGTAAACACTGCTGCAATGAACATGGGGGTAGAGATATCTTTACAAGATAGTGATTTTGTTTCTTTTGGATATATATCATATGGTAGTTCTAATTTTTTTTTTTTTCGGTACGCGGGCCTGTCACTGTTGCGGCCTCTCCCGTTATGGAGCACAGGCTCCAGACGCACAGGCTCAGCAGCCATGGCTCATGGGCCCAGCCGCTCCGCGGCATGTGGGATCTTCCTGGACCGGGGCACGAACCTGTGTCCCCTGCATTGGCAGGCAGACTCGCAACCACTGTGCCACCAGGGAAGCCCTAGTTCTAATTTTTTGAGGATCATATGATAGTTCTAATTTTTTGAGGAACCTTCATACTGTTTTCCACAGTAGCTGTACCAGTTTACATTCCCACCAACAGTGCACAGGGATTCTCTTTTCTCCACATCCTCATCAACACTTCCCATCTCTTATATGTCTGATGATAGCCATTTTAACGGGACTGAGGTGATATCTCATTGTAGTTTTGATTGGCATTTCCTTGTTGATTAGTGATGCTGAGCACATTTTCATGTTGTACCTGTTGGCCATTTGTATATTTCTTTGGAAAAATGTCTATTCAATTCCTCTGCCTATTTTTTAACCTTTTTTTTTTTTTTTTTGGTTTTGTTTTGCTTTTTTTTTTTGCTGTTGAGTTGTCTGACTTCTTTTACATATCTTAGAGATTAACTCTCTCTTTTTAATGAAGGGTTAATTTAGTGTTCTTTAAGTATTTCAACTTTTCTTATATCAACTTTGCTGTATACTTTTGAGGAATTAGTTTATTCTCTCTAAATTGCAAATTTATTGGTATAAATTTATCTAAAACATCCCCTTTATCATCCTTTTAATATCTGGAAGATTGCTAGTGATGTGCCTCTTTTATGCCTGATACCAGTAATTTGCACTTTTTTTTCTTACTCTTTTGATTAGTCTTGCTATATGTTTATCAATTTTATTAATTTATATCAAAGAACCACGTTTTGACTGTTGATTTTCTTTATTTTTCTATTTTCTGTTCATGTATTTCTATTCTTCTTATTGTTTCCTTTTTTCTATTTAATTTGACTTTAATGTGTTCTCTCTTTTTTTCTTTTGGCTTTTCAAGATGGAAGCTTAAATAGTTGATCTTAAATCATTTTTGCTTAAAAGCTATAAATTTCTTTATTACTTCAGGTGCATCTTACAAATTATGATGTGTTTTCACTCAGTTCAAATTATTTTCCAATTTTCATTTTACAATTTGTATGGAAACACAAAAGACCCTGAATAGCCAAAACAATCTTGAGAAAGAAAAATGAAGCTGGAGCAATCAGGCTCTCTGACTTAAGACTGTACTACAAAGCTGCAGTAGTCAAGACAGTATGGTACTGGCACAAAAACAGAAATATAGATCAATGGAACAGGATAGAAAGCTCAGAGATAAACCCACACACCTATGGTCACCTAATCTATGACAAAGGAGGCAAGAATATACAATGGAGAAAAGACAGACTCTTCAATAAGTGGTGCTGGAAAACTGGACAGTTATATGTAAAAAAATGAAATTAGGACACTCCTTAACACCATACACAAAAATAAGCTCAAAATAGATTAAAGACCTAAATGTAAGGCCAGACACTATAAAACTCTTAGAGGAAAACATAGGCAGAACACTCCTTGACATAAATCACAGCAAGATCTCTTTTGACCCATCTCCTAGAGTAATGAGAATAAAATCAAAAATAAACAAATGGGACCTAATGAAACTTAAAAGCTTTTGCACAGCAAAGGAAACTATAAACAAGATGAAGAGACAACCCTTAGAATGGGAGAAAATATTTGTAAACAAAGCAACTGACAAGGGATTAATCTCCAAAATATACAAACAACTCATGCAGCTCAATATCAGAAAAACAAACAACCCAATTGAAAAATGGGTGGAAGACCTAAATAGACACTTCTCCAAAGAAGACAAACCAATTGGCTAACAAACACATGAGAAGATGTTCAACATCACTAATTATTAGAGAAATGCACATCAAGACTACAATGAGGTAACACCTAACACCAGTCAGAATGGCCATCATCAAAAAATATACAAACAACAAATGCTGGAGAGGGTGTGGAGAAAAGGGAACTCTCTTGCACTGTTCGTGGGAATGTAAATTGATACAGCCACTATAGAGAACAGTATGGATGTTCCTTAAAAAACTAAAAATAGAACTACCATATGACCCAGCAATCCAACTACTTGGCATATATCCAGAGAAAACCATAATTCAAAAAGACACATGCACCCCGTTCATTGCAGCACTATTTACAATAGCCAGGATATGGAAGCAACCTAAATGTCCATCGACAGAGGAATGGATAAAGAAAATGTGGTACATATATACAATGGAATATTACTCAGCCATAAAAAGGAACGAAATTGGGTCATTTGTAGAGATGTGGATGGACCTAGAGACTGTCATACAGAGTGAAGTAAATCAGAAAGAGAAAAACAAATATCGTATATTAAAGCATATATGTGGAATCTAGAAAAATGGTATAGCTGATCTTCTTTGCAAAGCAGAAATAGGGACACAGATGTAGAGAACAAATGTATGGACACCAAGGGGGAAGGGAGGGTAGGAGGAACTGGGAGATTGGGATTGACATATATACACTATTGTTACTATGTATAAAATAGATAGCTAATAAGAACCTACTGTATAGCACAGGGAACTCTACTCAATGCTCTGTGGTGACCTAAATGGGAAGGAAATCCAAAAAAGAGGAGATATATGTATAAGTATAGCTGATTCATTTTGCTGTACAGTAGAAACTAACACAACATTGTAAAGCAACTATACTCCAATAAAAATTAATTTAAAAAAAGAAATATCTTGTTTTAGTGCACTGTATTTTTGGAACTGTATTTTAGTTCAATTTAGTTGGACTGTATTTTCTATGCTTAAAATATTTTTAACCACTAACTCGCAGGCTTGAACACATTATTTGCCTACCTAAGAGCCTGTAATGGTTTTTTACTCTCAGATAATGCCAAAAGACCCTGTATGGATATAAACATCTTTATAATTTGATCCCAAATTATATTTTCAGGCATTTCTTCTTCTCACTATGTTTATTACAGTCACATATATCCAATGTACTGACCTCATTATTCCCAGAAAATGCCCTTTCCTTCTTGTCCTTCTAACCTCCTTAGCCCCCAGGCCACCTCCAAGAGAAGGGAAAGGAAAAAGAAGAAAAAAGAGGTGAAGAGAAAACAGCCTCTTGTTTTTTATAAACAGTTTTTGAAACAGAGAAAAATTTATTTGAAGCCAAACTAGACCAGTTGTGTTTTTGATCAAATCTCATCTGTTTCACTGTAGGTGAGAATATAATAATACAGTGAATACATTTTAAAAAGCACAAGTCACAAGGGGTGCTTTGGTAGCTTTGTAAATATTCCGTACATTAAACATTGGAAAAACATATGCAACATGTGTATCAGTTTCCTATTGCTGCTATAATAAGTTACCACAATCTTCGTGGTTTGAAACAATACAAATTTAATATCTTATAGTTTTGGAGATCAGAAGCCCTAAACAGGTCTCACTGGGCAAAAAATCAATCTGTTGGCAGGGCTGTGCTCCTGGGAGCTCTAGGTGAGAATCTGTTTCCTTGCCTTTTCCATCCTCTAGAGGCCACTCACATTCTTTGGTTTGTGGCTCCACTCCTCCATCCCCAAAGCCAGCATCTTCACATCTCTGTGACTGATCCTTCCTCTGTCCCTCTCTCCCACTTTTAAGAATGTCTATGATTACTTTGAGTCCACTGGATAATCCAGGATAATCTCCTTATTTTAAGGCCAGTTGATTAGCAACCTTACTTCCATCTGCAACCTTAAGTCCTTTTGACATGTAACGTAACATATTTAGAGGTCTTAGGGACTAGGGCATGAACATTTTTGGGAGGCCATTATTTTGCCTCACACAATATAAGACAGAAGTTTGACATCTTGAATTATATAAGGACCTCTTACAGATCAATAAGAATAATAACACTAGCAGAAAAATAAGCAAAGAATATTCACAAATAATTCATAAAAGAAAAAGTAGAAATGGCTCAAAACTTAAAAGGTTTAATCTAGTAATTAAAGATATACAAATTAGAAAAAATATAGAAGACAAGTTTTTCACTAGCCACACTGGAAGAGAGTTTTTTTTCTCCCCATAATTATGCTTAATGTTGGTGAGGGCTGAGAGAAAAGGACACTCACAAGTTGCTGGTGGGATTTGAAATTGGCATAATCTTTCTGAATGGCAGTTCAGCAATATGTGTTAATGGTCTTAAAATTGTGCAAACTATTTGACTCAGCAGTTCAGTTTCTAGAACTTTATCTTAGGATAAAGTTTTTATAAAAAAGAAAAGTTTTTATAACTTTTAGTGTAAGAATATTCGTTGGAATGTTATTTAGTGAAAGATTGGAACAATATAAATGCTTATTAGAAGAAGATTGTGAATAAAGTTTTGTATATCTATACTATGAAATAGTATATGTATATAAATTTTATATATAAAATATCATGTAAAATAATAATGAAAAATATTTATGTCTTTAAAATCATGGCTAGACTCTTCACAGATCCAATCTCCCCTCTGTAAAAACACCCACTTTTCTGAGTTTCGTGTTTATTTTCCTTCGTTTTTTATTATAATTTTACTATACATGTATAGATTCATATACAGACACTAAACATTACTGCTTTAGAAGTGTATTTATCGAGATTTTAAAAAATCCAGTTAAAAATCAGTGTTCAGAATGATCTCATTTTTGGGGGGGGGGAAATCTGGGAGGATATACAGTAATGTAATATGGTTAATTCTGGGTGGTGGGGTAATATCTGATAATCTAGATACCTAATTTTTACTAATTTTTATTTTATAGATTAGTTAGTAAAGGTGCTTATCTCATAGAAAACTATGGTTAGTAAAGATTATTTAAAAGGCAGTGGCGTTCTTAATACATGGCTCACCTTCTAATTATAAAAGTAAAAGCAACTGCTAGCTGTGTTAGGACAAGTAGAAGATGATTGCATCATGCTTTATTTACTTAGTACAATATACTCGTGTTTGGTTTTAGGCACAAATGAGGGCAAAAATATTTTTGTGACACCTTTATTTCATGTGCATCACTGTGGAAAGGTCTCCTTGCCTGTGCCAAAGACAGTACTGAAATATTTTTATAAGATGTGACATGCCTGAAGCCAGGAGAATGCAAGAAGAATTCACAGAAGCACTTTAACAGAAGAGATTCCCCCAATCCCCTATTTCTAATAAGGGTGGGGTAGCAAGACCACATATTCTGCCTTATGCTTATCAAGTCTTGGTATTTAGTTTCAATGAAATGTGTACACATTAGTAAGTTAGGCAAACATTAGGTGACTTATTAAAATGAGTAAGATATGATCTATTCCCTCAAGGAGTGTCCAATTCAACAAGGAAGTGGACAACTGACCATATGATTACAGTTGAGGTAGGAGTCGGCACCCACCAAAGTTAGATGTTAGAAGTTAGCACAGAGTGCAAAGAGAGTTACAGGGGTGACCCTGCACACAACGGTGTGTGTGTGTGTGTGTCAGGGAAGTTTTACTGGAAGACATGCCCAGGAGCTGTACTTTGAAGAACAACCTAGTGTTAGCCAGGTTGACTGCCCTTCAGCTTCCCCCAGTAATCTGGCATTTATTCTTTGAATCGGGTAAAAGAGGGTCATCTTTCACCCACTCTTGAGAGCAGGAGGTGGGCCACGGTGAGCTTAGACGCAGAGAGGGCCGAACTGGCCCCTCTCCTGACTTTATTACTTCCAGACCTCCACCTCCGGACTCACACCCCAGATGCCCTAGCTTTGACAGTCCCTCCCTCCCGGTCTATTTTCCTCTGCTTCTGTATTAGTGACTTTCGTAAACTCCCAGGGAAACTGAAGGCATGCTATGACAGAGAGCCTCTGTCAGCTTATTTTCTTCTGGGAGATGTCCTCTATCAGGAGCAACACTGATCTTTTTCTTACACAGATAGGCTTGTGGTTGCTACTGAGTTTTTAAAAACTAAACTGTGCGTTGTTAGAGATAAATCATAGGTAGTAAAAAACCTAAAGAATAGCAAAAGTCAATGACTAACATGAAAGTCAGTGTTTACTGAGAATGTGGAAGGACAGGGCTGTGATCTGGAGGGGACACACAAGGACTGTCTAAGGTACATTCTATTTCTTAAGGTGGGTACTCATTTCATTCTTCTTGAAAATGAAGATTTATATTTCATACAGTCTTCTGTATTTATGAAGCATTTTATAATTAAAAGAAAACATGGTTAGGTAAAGACGGCAGGAGGGTGAAGATGATGGAGGGTTGGGGGTGCCGGCGGAGGTGGGGTACGCATCACGAGGAGGGTCTGCTTTGCTTACTACTATTCTTATTTTCTCTAAAATGGCCCTGTTGTCTCTAATATGTCCTAAAGCATTCATGATAAATATGTATCTGTGTAAGAGGCTTTGCTAAGCAAAACACTTGGTGAATTAGAATACTTCAGAAGGGCCTACCGGATATGAACACTGTAGAGCCAAAGCGACGAGCATTGAACAAATGCAGCATAAAAGGATTTGCATTATGATCTGACCACAGAGCAAGTGCATTTTGGGAGTTATGAGGGAGCCATGGGAACTGTGTGTTTATATAAAGTAGAGTTCAAAGGGAGTTGCCACGGTTTCAGTTGGGAAAGGCTTTGTGAAAGAGGCAGGATTGCTGGAGCCATCTAACGGAAGCAGGAGAGTTTGAACTGGAGGGAAGAAAACGTCTCGGGCTTTGAATTATTTGTGGTCCTGTTGCTATTTTGACGATTAGGGGAGCAGCAGCTGCCTGCATGGTGATCTCCCCAGGCCTGCGATAGATTGTCCAGGAATGCTCCACTGTGGCTTCAACTCCTCTCTGGCAGCTCTTCCCCCAAACCACAAAACCCAAATGAATGTGTTTTTCTTCTAAATGGGCATGGCTTTGAATACGAAACCAAAATTTTTGGTTTGAGAAGAGTCAACATTTTGATGGCATTTATATTTCTGGTGTTTATTTTTCAAGCAGCAGCAAAGATAAACTATCCTCCTCCATCTGTGCTTACATCTTCTATAGTTAGCTGAAAAGTGCTGCTCATCATGTTTATCACCCATTTTTGTCTGCTTGGTACTTACTTTTAGATCTGTTTCTCAACAACAGGAGTGTGCCCGCCCGTTGGCATTCAAATTCACTTTGTGATGGAGGCAGAGAAAATGTTACCAAAGGCCTTATGAATCAATGTTCAGGAAGATGATTTCAGCATCCTCTCATCTAACTCTGTTTTCTGCTTCTTTTTTAATGCTCTTGTCCCTTTTCATTGTCCATCCTTCTCCCCCAAGTCCCAAGGTCCTCTGGTTCTTCTACCCTCACTCTGGCAAAAGGCTCCACATTTAGAAAGACTGATCAAAGTTCCTCCAAGAGAAGACTTGACATAATATATCACTCCCAACCTGTTGTGCGTCACAGGAGAATTTTGCCAGTACTGTCTAGAGGGTGAGGGACATACTTGTAAAAAGAAGTTTAAATCACTGCTTAAAATTGGCCCTAATAAAGGAGTCAGTTTATTTATTTTTGATAGAAATTTTATCCATTCATGGTAGAGGTGTGATGGAATTATTTTTATATTCTCTATGTAGAAAATGACATTAAAATATCATTGTATGGAGAGAGCATGCAGCTAAAAAATGCAGGAAAATATAGAGGCATATTAGTTAATTAACCAAGCTTATTTTTATTGATTTTATGGCATTTATGATATTTGTCAGTTTTTTAAAATGTGTCATTTGTTGAGATTTAAATTCTCATTATGGGTATTTACCTTTGTACTCTATGTTCATAATTCTATGTTTTATTTTCATAACAAGAAGCTCCCAAATTGTAAAAGCTTCAGCCTCCACAACACTTGCAACTGCCCTTGGCGCTCAAGGAAATGAACAGTTGCAAACATGAAAGCTGAACAATAAACAAAGGAGACTTCTTTCCAAATCCACATAGGAAGATGAAATGTAGCTTCTCTTCCACTGTATTTATGATGTTTCTGGTTCTGCTTTTTAACCCACTTAAAAGAAAAGTGGGCTCCTGCTATCGTGTAGAACCATTTTTCCAAATAATCAAGTTCTTGTTACACTTTTCAGAGCATCAGTCACCCTCCTAATGCTGAGCTGTGCATTTTGATTTACCGAAAACCTGCCCAGTAGGCGTTGCCCTTGTGTACCCATTTTGATATAGTGTTTCCACAAACTGATGTTTAATAAATACTTAATAGGGTGTGTTCAGCTAAATTAGGTCAGCAGCTAAGGTGGGAGGGGAACTGTTTTTTTTTTTGTTTTTTTTTTAATACTGGAGCAGCTTTGGATGTCGAAAAGCATTAGAAAACAAAGGCCCTGACAGGGTAGACAATAGTTACTGCCCTCTTTTTTTTCAGGGGATTCCAGGAGCTGCTCTAAATTCCTGAAACATTGAGATGTTTCAGTCAATAGAAGCTTGGGTTTAATGCTGATCTGAAAACCCAGGGACAGAGGCATTCTAACCCTCCAGCCTGTGTGCTTCAGGGGGTATGGGAACTCACCTAGCTAGCAGAGCGGATCCAAATCTCTGTGGAACATTGAAGGATTTAGTGGTGAAGGGGCATCATTTCTGCAACTTACACTCTAACGGTTCAGGAGGAAAAATGTTTGAAAGAGAAAGCAAAGATGATGAAATTTCACACGGGGGAGACTGGGTGACTGGTAGATGTAAATTTTCTGTACTACTCTTGAAATTTTTCTATAAATCTGAAATTATGTAAAAATAAAAAGTTAAACAATGACAACTACAACAAGCTAAAAACAGAGCAAAACATAAAGCACTATGATCTCCATTTTGACCCTGCTTTTTTCTTTAGTATAATGAAAACACCATCACAAACAATTTAAATAAAGGATTGAGTCCATCTCTCTTTATGGCACATATTACAGAAAGCTGGGCACCACTGATTTTTTGGCAACAAATTATTTTAAATGCAGCCCACCTGAGAGAATTGGAACTATCTGTGAATGAAAGGAATTTGAGTCTTTTAATACTTGACAGAGAATTTCACATTTCAATCCACGTAGATACTACCCCTCAAGTTTTTTGAAAAGTGGGGTAAAGTTAGAGGTCCTAGCGTTCCTGCCTATATCCTGATTTCATTGTTGTTATCATTGTTCTTCACTGTTTTATATTCCCTAATTAATTTTATATATACGTGTGTGTGTTTATCTTGGGTTATGGCCTTTGTAAAACAAGATAGGTTCCATTGAAATTGTAAAAGGGTTATAGATGAGATCAAGGTTTTCCAGCTAAGCTTAGCTGAGGTTTTTGCACCGTGCTGGAAGAACAAGTGTTCTGTTCACTAAGCTTAGGAGAGCTTTGACTGGGGTAGTGCCAGCTGACCTGTGGTTTGGCTATGAGGACAATACAGGCCAAAGAAAGGGGTACAGAAAAGGCAAAGAAAGATACAAAACCACTTTCCTTATGGTGTACCCTGCATTCAGAAAAGAAGAGGAAACACATTATCCCTTTGTTTCCTCTTTTCTCACCTCTTGTGCCTTCTTCTTTGCCTTCTCTCCATGACCTTCTATTTCCAGAACTTCAGATAGGTTTATTGAACTGTTTTTCTACTATATTATTTTAAATAGACATTTAATATGCTGCAAAAAATTCTAAAAGTGTATTAACCATTTTCACCATGTACTACATCTCCTAAAAGATATTTATGTGGTTCTAAGCAACTAATCTAGAGGTAACTTTAGGAACAAAGACTGTAAACTAAGAAATGCACTGTACATTTTTACTTTTGAATTGAAACAACTTTTCAATTTTTCACATACTCAGTTATGTAACAGCTATGGAAGAGGAAACCTGATCTGGCAGGGAAATTGGGACTCTTAAGTTTCATGTTCCATATACAACAGCACTTGATGAAGTGTGTCCCCAGTAAATTCCCCAGTAAATTTTTGCCTTCCCTCTTCTTGATACAATAGATCTTTAGCAACTTGTTCTTACAGTCCTGACAAAAGTTCCTATTAAATTATTTAGCGTCATTTCTATCCCAAGAGTCAAACCAACTGCATTCAGACTATCTTTAATGTTTAACTTTGAGGTGTTTAGTCTTTCTGGAAAAGAAATAAAACATATAGCATCGATTTTCTATACTTGGCCAATCACTAGGATCCTTGAAGAGCTTTTAAGCTGCAGGTCTCCAGGTTACTACCTGGAGGACTGGAGCAGATTCCAGAATCTGCATTCTCAAATAACATCTCCTTATCTAGCTAAGTTTGGGAAACAACACCAATGGAAAGAGGAAACTGGAAAGTCTCCAAATGGTACCAAGTCCCCAAGTCACTCCTACCATGAAACAGCTTTTATTTATTTTTATTGAAGTATAGTTGATTTACAATATTAGTTTCAAAGGTACAGCATAGCGATTCAATATCTCTATAGATTATATTCCATTTAAACTTATTGCTGTACAATATATCTTTGTATCTTATTTATTTTATACATAGTAGTTTGTACCTCTTTATCCCCTATCTCTTTCTTGCCCCTCCATCATCTCTCTTCCCACTGATAACCACTGGTTTGTTCTCTATGTCTGTGAGTCTGTTTTGTTATATTTATTCATTTGTTTTATTTTTTAGATTCCACATATAAGTGATATCATACAGTATTTGTCTTTGGCAGTATTTGTCTTTGGCAGTACCTCAAAAAGTTATACATAGGTTATCACATGACCCAAGAATTCTACCCCTAGTTATATACCAAATGGAATTAAAAGCATATTTTAACACACACACACACACAAATTGGTGCACAAATGTTCATAACAACATTATTCATATTAGCTTAAAAGTGGAAATGACCCAAATATCTATTCACCGATGAATGGGTAAAAAAAATGTGATATATCCATAGAATGGAATGTTATTCAACCATAAAAAGAAATGAGATCCTGATACAATCTACAACATGGATGAACCTTAAAAACATTAAACTTAGTAAAAGAAACCAGCTACAAAAGACCACTTATTGGATGATTTAATTTACATGAAATAGACATATCCATAGAGAGAAAAAATTGATTAGTGGTTGCCAGAGGCTGGGGAAGTGGAGAGAGAATAGGGAGTATCTATTAATGGTTAAAAGATTTCTTTTGGACATAAAGAAAATGTTCTGGAATTAGATAATCGTGATTGTTGCACAGCTCTGTGAATATACTAAAGACAACTTTTAAATGGTGCATTTTATGGTATGTGAATTATATCTCAATAAGAAATATGTTTTAAAAAACTTTTACTCTAATGAGATGTAAATATTGAGGTTGCTATCTATAAATCAAGGCACTTAGAAGATTTTAATTATTGAACAAGGAAAGTCCGGGTGCTCGACTTGGTTTAAACATCTTTAGTTATCCATTCCTGCCTCATTATTACTTTACAGAGTATCCATAAGCCCCAGAGTTAATCAGATCATCGTATTGAGGAATAAATAGACTGACCGGGGAGTCTTCATCATGATCCCTACAGAGCAGCTGTACTGATGCCACAAGAGTCAGAGGCCAACGTTCATCTGATGCTGGATAGCTCAAGAAGGGGCAGAACTTGACTTCGAATGAACCTTAACATTTAAGAATGTGAGGACTTAAGGAAGAGGGAAATACATGTGCCAAGGTAGTGAAACAGAAAATATAGGGCTTATCCAGGGGGAGGAATGTGTCTCCTAGTTTGCTCTTCCATAGGAGTGAGGATATAGGAGTACTGGGATAATGTGGAAAAGGTTGGGTTAGATTGAGGAGATACACCTTGAGCGCCAGGTTAAAGAGATAGAACCAAACTAAGAAAATTCCACTTTTCTCCTGGACTTTCCACAGGTCTGTGAGTGAAGTTAGCTAATTTACTTCACTCTTTGTGCTCAAGGTTACTTTTCTATAATGGGAGGTATTGAAGCTGATTTCTACAGCTTTTTATTTGGGTTAATGCCTGGATCACTGTACTAGTTTCCTATTACTGCTGTAACAAATTAGCACAAACTTAGTGGCTTAAAACAACATAAAGCGATTCTTTTACAGTTCTAGAAGTCAGGAGTCTAAAATCAAGATGTTGGCAGAGCAGCATTCCTTCTGGAGTTTTTAGGAGACAATCAGAGAATCTATTTGCTTGTCTTTTCCAGCTTCTAGAGGCTGTCTGCATTCCTTGGCTCGTGGCTCCTTCATCTTCAAAGTGCCTCATTTCAACCTCTGGTCCCATTGTCACATTTCCTTTTTAAACTTTGACCCTCTTGCTTCCCTCTTATAAAGGCCCTTGTAGTTACATTGGGCCCCCCTGGATGACCAGGGTAGTCTTCCCAGCTTAAGATCCTTATTTTAATCACATCCGCAAAGTCTCTTTTGTTATTTAAGCTAAGTTATTCACATATTCTGAGAATTACAATGTGAACATCTTATGGGGACCATTACTCAGCCTACCATGATCACTTAGAACAGATTTACTGGAATCCTTAAAATATACAGATTTCAAATAGGTTCCGCTCTAGACCTCCAGGATTGGGATCCAGAAATATGCATTTTAAACAAACTTCTCAAGTTTGAGAATCAGTGCTGTGAGAAAAGGCATGTCACTCAAAATTTTTGAGGGTGATAAACTTGAGCTCTTTAAAATCATGTCAGAGTTAAGCTCTGTTGAGGGCTACTGAAGTTTTGGTCTACTTCTGCTCATTTTTTTGGTAACAGAAAATTCTGCACAGAATTCAGATTGAAAAAAAGGAAAACAAAAGCAACTGGTTTTGGTGTGAGAGGATGGGCAAGCCTATTTTTCTAGTCTATGAACCAACCTAACTACTAAACTCCTTTGCCCGTTGGAGGAATCCCACTTTAGCATACCTGCTCTCTATGGTATTACCTGCCAGGAGGGAAGCCTTTCGAACGCTGTTGCAATCTGAACTTGGACTTGCCCTGTTATAGCTCCTATGCACATGGAAAGAAATTCAGAACGAAGTTGGCAAGTCCTTTCTCCCATCAGATAATTACTCTTTTTGCACTACTTTACTTCCAATTTTGCGTGTGACAGAGGCTTAGGGATCCTAAGGCTCAGAATGAAAAATTCCTCTGGTGTCATGGTTAACCAGTCTTCAGGAGAAGCTTGTTTGTGTGAGACTGCTTTGTCATCTCCACATGGCAGTTGCCCCCAGCACATGTCCGTAAAATGAAACACATCAACCAAGATGCCAAGGGGCTTTCTCCTGGACACAGGTTCATGAAGTTCTAGCAGGTGGCTCAACAGAGCCAGGTTTCTGCAAATTCCACACCTGGTAGATCAGTTCTCAGCCCTGCTGCACATTGGCACCACTTGACGGTCTTAAAACAAGCTATCCCTGGGCCCCATTCCTGGAAATTCTGATTTAATTAGTTTGGGAAAGATCCCTGGCATCCGTATTTTAAAAGAAACTCTCCAAATAATTCTAATGTGAAGCCAGGATTGAAAGCCACGAAACTGGGGCATCTTAGATGGGTCCAGCTGGGGAAGTATCTAATAGTTAAAGTTATTATAATGTTTTTAAAACTGGAGTACAGTTAAGAATTCTATTTTTGCTTGTTTGCAAAGCTCATTCAATACGTTTAAATACATGGCACTCACTTTAGTGATAATCAAGAGTTGGAAGGGATTATAGAAACATTCTAATGATATTTAGTAGAAAGAACTTGGGTTTTGGAGACAGACTTGAGTTGGAAGGTCATTTGGTTCTTAAAATTACTAGCTGAGAAATCTTAACCACTTAACCCTCCTATGCTTCAGTTTCCTCATCTGTATATTGTACATAATAAATCCTAATTTATTGACTCGTTAAAAGGAATAAATGAGACTTAAAGCCTCTGTCATGTGAGTAAACACACGGTAAATATTATTATCCCCCTTTTCATACAGAGGAGAAATTTTAGGCAAAAAAACCCCCACAAAACCCTCTGCTGTGTGTCTTCCCTAAATAGTAACTAGCCTAAACTCTGGGACTAGAACTGATGACTTCTAGTGAGAATCTGGTTCTTTTGCAGAATCACAGTAATGTGGCCAGTATATTAATTAGAAACAGTAACATCTTTCCCACTATTAAGGTTTGCTTCTAGATGACTATTACCTTTAATGGCCCAAATCATCATATTTCCTTTTACTCCTCTTTCTTTGGCTGCATAATTAAATTTACAAGAAACAAGGAGGTTAGTGCAGGGCAAGGCATACCTTATGCAGCAGTAGCAATAATATGCTTTAGAACAGACGATACGCTGCTCCAAATGAGAGGAAGCTGCTAAGGATGGTTCCCTTCTGGGCAGCTGTAGGTCGTACAACTCCCTGAGCTTAAATATGATTCTAGAACTGTGCTGTTCAATGCTATCGTCCTAGCCACATGTAGCTAATTAAAATAAAATTAAAATGAGCTAAAATTAAATAAATTTTAAAAATTTAATGACTCAGTTGTATTGACCACACTTCAGATGCTGACTAGGCACATGTGGCCAGTGGCTGCTGTATTGAATGGCACAGACATAGAACATTTTCATCATCACAGAAAGTTCTACTGGTCAGCGTTGTATTAGAGGACATACGTGTTGAGGTTGCTCTATTAAGAATTGTTAATTATGTAACTATAAAATGGGGAAAAGGGTGGGCTGTGATATGAAAATAAGCTGTAAGGAAGAGTACAGGAAGAAAGAGAAAATAGAGTTTGTCTTTCTGAACTGACATCTGATAATTGACAGTTGAAGCAAGAATAAACTGTCCCCTAGGATAGGAAGCAGAAACACCCTGGCTAAAGAGTTCATTATGCTTATGTCTGAAAGGCTGTATGTCTGATACAAAGGTCTGGCAGCCAGTGCGCCTACTGGGCTCCCAGTGGGTTCCTGCTGGCAGCTGTCACCATGGCAACACTCAAGATTAAGGCCGGAGCCCTGAAAGCAGCTGCTCTCGCACCGTTGCCCCATGTCTCACACTTATCCTGAGTGGCCCTAACCACAGTCTAATCAATCAATCACTGTGAAATCCCCAGAGAGCTCAATTTAAGTACAATTTATTTCAGTAAAAAGTAAGACTTGGAAAGAAGTTCAGGCATTAAATCTAATCAGCAAATATTATGTTCAGCCTCTTTCTGTTAAAAAATCAAAACATAAATTTCACTGTATCCTGTTGCTGTATTTGATTCTCAGGTAGGAAGCAATGTTCCCTTTCCTTGAATTAAGATAAAGTTCCTCATTCAGTCTAAGTGTGGTAGTTTTTCATGTTGTTCAGTGTTTCTGTTCTCTTTCCAAGCACATAGTAGGATAGCATTACCCAACCCCTTTTGTTTCTATGAAAGATTAAAGTATTTTTGTTGGGAGTCAACTAAGACAATAGGAAGTAAAATGCAATTCTATTTCTGCCCATCTGACTTATTTTGGTCACTGCAATTGTAGTGGAAGTGACATGTTACTTCCAGCCAAAAATCCTTAAGAAACAGTGAGCGATTAACCACCTTCCTCCCGCTGCCTGCAATGTTTCAGATGCTGGAAGTTTCCATCAGTCTCAATATTTGTGTGAGGACAGCTTGGAGCAGAATGCCCTTCCCATTTAAGATGGACCTGATGTGAGACCAGGTTTCAAACCATTGAGATTTAGAGGCTTGTTTGCCCCTAAACATAAGTTCGAATCTCTTGACTAACACAGTGGATATAGTAAAATAAAAAGAAAAGAGTGAAAAATCTAATGAGAATGAATAATTTCAATGTAAACTGTTAATCTCAAGAGTATCCTATCTCTTGCTGGTCAGCTTAAATTAAAAAAAATCAGTTTAATAGTGTGATTACTTCCATGCCAATATCATTTGTCTTGCAAGCAAAATTTACTAGTCTTGGTTTAAAGTAAAAAATCAGTCTTGTACTAGCAACTGAATTTTTCTACTCAGACTTCTTGATAGCAAAGCGCATATAAAGATATTTGACCATACCTATATATAGATTTTAAATTTTTAAATAAAATATTCCTGTCCTTATGTTTAAATAAAAAAAACACATACACAACCTGTGGGAAAGGTGGATGATATATATAGCACCTCATGTGCTAAGTTAGCACATTATTTGACATTTTAAAGATTATTTGGGGGGAAATCCTGGGGAACATTGTGGAAGACATATATTTTATTTTTATTATTTTAGATACAATTGTTTAACTTTATTAGTTCATTCACAATTCAACATAGTTGATTCTGAATGATTTTTGGATGTTACAAAATGCCAAATAGATTTTTAAAGTATTAATACTTGCCACAAAGTTATAGTCCAAACAATAGAATAAAAAAGAAATTCAAGATTGCTTTGAACAATGACAGTCTCCTTATTGTAAGCATATAGTCTTCAAAAAATGCAGCTCATTTATATATATCAATCCTGATGTGTGTGTGTGTGTGTGTGTGTGTGTGTGTGTGTGTGCTTGTGTGTACCTCATCCATCACCTCAAGTAGTTTTTGAAATTAGATGTAACTATAAAAGTTTAGAGAATTAAAACATTTAAAGCAATCATATTACTTTATAAATCACAAATCCTATCATTGGACTCTAACCATCCCCTGGGGATAATTAATATAAAGATCAAAGAATAAGTCTGGTGGATTTTATAAATGCCATGGCTGAAATTTCCCTTGTTTTACTTTGATATTCAGAAAATAAAATCTACTTTAGCAACATTTTTTTTTTTTTTTTTTTTTTAACGCAGGAAACTTAGAAGTTAAGCAGGATGCCTCCTTCCACTTGTCTTCAGAATGGGATCTAGGACGTTCTGCCTGTCGGCCAGTAAGGGGAGCCATCACAAAGTAATTATGAACACATTTCCATGACAACCTTTCCTCCTAGAATGAAAGTTTGTGAGGGTTTTTCTAATGTACATCTTGCTCTTCCGCGAATTTTCTAGGTCATCACTGACCATGCTTTGTCTGTGCGCTCGCAGGCTGTCATAGCAGTGGGCCAGCAGATAGTAAATGCTGTGGAAAAGCTCAGATGCTGGGCTGTTTCTTTGGAATCCTTTTTTCCCCATGTCCCATGCTTTTTGCAAAAGCCTCTATAACATAGGATCCAGGCCAAAGGCTCTGATCTGAGTCCTGCTGTTGCTTTAATGTGTGCCCCTACTCAGGTCTCTTTATTAACTCCTCTCACCCCTCCAATAATAAATGTAAATTACATGTTTCTTTCAAGTCCACCTACCCACTTCTTTCAGGAAAAGCCATTTGTTTCCATGCACCTGGAGCTAATTCTCACTTCTCGCCTCTTATCCACTGAGCCAACCTCCTGCCCTGCCGCCTCCCCCCAGACTCCCCTAGATGCCATTTTACCTCTTCTGGTGGCCTGAGCACCTCTGTTTTCAGGCTGGCCCAGAATGAAAGAATTCAAACATTGAGTTTTCCCAGGTATGGTATTTCTCTGCATTGTTAGTGATACCTCAAGAGACGAGGTATAGCGTTTGGGTGTGGCACCTAGCCAAGCATAGATGTTTCAGGAAAAGTCAATAATGCATATTACAAACATGTTTTGGTGATCAAACGCAGCCTCCCAGCTATAGGTCTCCCCTAGAAAAGTGAGGCAATTATCTCAATCAGTCAAGTGAAAAGGTCCATTTATGCTTCAATTCTCTGGCTAATTCAGGCAAAAGTAAAATTTTCATCTGAATGATCTCAGTAATTGGCTTGCTGCTCTGCTTTACCAGTGAAAGCTTGACAAAGAGGCAGAGGCTGTTCCATACCGATAGGGAGGTGCTGATCATCGAGAACTCGTGCATACAAAATGGCTATGAGAAAGCACATTAGCAGCGGAGACTTGGTTGAGAAATTTCAACAAAGGCAGCTCTTAACCATAGATTATTAGGTGAACCTTAGAATTCAGTCTTTCTTTCCTTCTTTCCCTTCCCTTGTCCACTGTTACTCCTCTTTTAGTGTTTCTGGTCTAGAGCAAGTGTACCTCTAAGTGCAAATCAGGGAATCTCTGCATTACCCTTCAATCCTTCCTCTCCCTTCCTCTGCATTCAGCCTTTGACATATGTTTTGAACAGGTTGCCCCCTCGATGCTCCCATGGCCCTTGTCTTAGTTCAGGCGAGCGTTGGTACTTGGCTTGAGTATACACTCATTTAATGGTGATTTATGGAGGCTCTTTCATGTCCAGCCACCATGCTAGGTACTGCAAATACTATGATGAGCAAGGCAGAACTGCTTCCATCGAGCATGGCTACTCTTTTTTTTTTTTTAAATAAATTTATTTATTTTATTTATTTATTTTTGGTTGCGTTGGGTCTTCGTTGCTGCGAGTGGGCTTTCTCTAGTTGCGGTGAGTGGGGGCTACTCTTCATTGCGGTGCATGGGCTTCTCATTGCAGTGGCTTCTCTTGTTGCGGAGCACGGGTTCTACGTGTGCGGGCTGCAGGAGTTGTGGCGTGTGGGCTCAGTAGTTGTGGCTCACGGGCTCTAGAGCGCGGGCTCAGTAGTTGTGGCGCACGGACTTAGTTGCTCCGCATCATGTGAGATCTTCCTGGACCAGGGCTCAAACCTGTGTCTCCTGCATTGGCAGGCGATTCTTAACCACTGCACCACCAGGGAAGCCCCCGATCATGGCTACTCTTAATCGGTTTCTCTGCTTCCTGTCTTGTACACCTCTATTAATCCATTCTATTTTGCTGTCAGACTTACCCTTTTAAAACTCTGAGTGGAATAAAACTCGCCACTGCTTAATAGCCAAAGTCCTAAGTATGACATACAAAGACCTTGATGATCTGATGATATTATATATGGAGGACAGATACTTCCTGGCCCAAGGTGGCAGTCCAATGGGGATGGTAGAACTCTAAAACAATAGAGGACAGGTAGTGGCACATAACTGCTAAAAACCGGGAGGTTGCAATTATCATAATTAGTGGCAGAGTCAGAGTGGCAGTGAAGGGTCCTGACACAGAGAGCTATGGAAATGGTTCATAGATACTAGTATAATGCGACAAAAAATAGATGGGCAGCCAACACAAGTACTACTCAGTTTATACCACCACAAGAAATTAGGATGGATGTCTAGGAGCCTGAAGGCAATCACCCCAATAAAAGATCAAATATCTCTTGCCCATTTTCTAGACCTGGGTTAGTTTTCAGACTCAGGCTGATTGACCCAAGAGGAGGCCAGATCCCTAGAAGGAAGGACCCAGCTATATCATACAAGTATACATGGTAATGGTTCCCCCAGTCCTCCTGAAAAAGGATCTACAACCATTTACTTAGATGCCTGTGCACCAGGGAAAGGGGAATATCCCAACATTTAAGGACTATTTGACACTGGATTAGACTTGATAATGACCTGGAGAACTGAAGCCTCACTATGAGCCCCCTGTTCAAGAGGGGACCTATAAGAACCAGGAAATAAACAGTGACCTGGTTAAGGTCTGGCTTAAGTCCACTGGGTCTGTAGACCCATCCAGTGGCCGGTTCCCCTGTCTCCGACTACATAATTGAGATTGGCATATTTGGTATGTATGCAATCCCCACATAGGACCTTTGGCTTGTGGGATAAAGGCTATAATAGTGAGGAAGGCCAAGAGGAAATCTCTGAAACCATTCCTGTGCCCTCTCCCTAATCAAGGTAAAATTAAAAAACAAGTTTGCATTCCAGGGAGGACAGTGGAAATCAGTGGTACCCTTAAAGACCTAAGGATGCAGGGGTGGAGGTCCCATCACATCTCCGTTTAAGTCACCTGAGCCCCTGCAGAATGCAGATGAATCCTGGGGAATGAGAGTATTTTACTGCAAATTCAACCAAGTGGTAACCACAATTGCTGTTGCTGTGCCAGATGTAATATCTTTGCTAGAGAAGGCTAACCAACCTCAGGTACATGGGTGAGACCATTGATTTGGCAAATGTATTCCTTTCTATTCCAATTAGAAAAGAGGATTGAAATTATTTGCATTCACATGGAATGGGTGACAATATGTATTTAGTTTTGTACTCTGTCATAATACAGTACAAAGAAATCTTGACTCTCTGGATATCCTGCAGAATACCACCCCATTTATGATATTATGCTAATCAGGCCAGATGAGTAATAAATGGTCATCATGAATGCTGAAGGCCTTGGTAAAACACAGGAGCTCTAAAAGGCAGGAGATAAACACTTTGAAGATTCAGAAGCCTGCCACATCAGTATAATCTTTGGGGACCCTGTGGTCTGGGGCATTCCAGGACATCTCCTTCACAGTAGAGATAAATTATTGCACTTCCCACCATGAAGAGGGATAAGTACTGGTGTAGGCAGAAGAACTCAGCCAGCTGACGGCAGCCAGCCTCAGCCATTGGCTACTCCAGTGCTGCCGTGATAGGCACACGAGTTGGGTGGCAGTGGGAGATAGGAAGGCTGGGCCCATGAGCATGGCCTCCAATTTACTAAGGTTGATGAAGCTACAACTACTGCCGAATCTATAGAATGCCAGCAACAGAGCCTCATGCTGGGCCCTCGATATGGCACTGTTCTTCCGAAATCTAACCAGACACTTGCTGGCAAATTGATTACATTGGACTTTCTTACATCCTGGATGGACAAGAGGTTGCTTTTTGCTATTGTTGTTGTTTGTTTGCTTTTAATTAAAAATATATGTATTCTGGGCTTCCCTGGTGGCGCTGTGGTTGAGAGTCCGCCTGCCGATGCAGGGGACGTGGGTTCGTGCCCCGGTCCGGGAAGATCCCACATGGCCCGTGAGCCATGGCCGCTGGGCCTGCGCGTCTGGAGCCTGTGCTCTGCAGCGGGAGAGGCCACAACGGTGAGAGGCTCGCGTACTGCAAAAAAAAAAAAAAAATATATATATATATGTGTATTCTAAGTTTGATTTTGCCTTTCTTAGCTGCAGGGCTTACAGTATATATGATCTGCCCATATGGGGTCCCATTTAACATCATATCAGAGCCATGAGCTAACTTATAGGAAAGGAGGTATGGAGTGGGCCCATGACCACAAGATCCACTGGTCATATCATGGACTCAGTAGCCGCCAGCCTGACAGAGTGTTGACTGACCTGCTAAAGGTGCAGTTGGAGTACAAGTTTGGAGGTGATACTCTATAGCAGGGGTCCCCAATCCCCGGGTCGCAGGCCACTTCCGGCCTATGGCCTGTTAGGAACAGGGCTGCCCAGCAGGAGGTGAGCGGCGGGCGAGCGAGCGAAGCTTCATCTGCCGCTCCCCACCGCTCGCGTTACTGCCTGAACCCCCCCTTGGACCCCACCTCACCCCCCTGTCAGTGGAAAAATTGTCTTCCACGAAACAGGTCCCTGGTGCCAAAAAGGTTGGTGACCGCTGCTCTATATGATGGGGTACCGTGCTTCAGGATGCAGTATATACATTGGATCAAAAACCTTTATATACTATTACATCCCCAGGAGAAAGAACACACGGGTCTAGGAACCCAAGTGTTCCTTCCATGGGGCGAAAGCAGAAGGGGCCCCACTTAACATGACCCACTGGGGAAAACTGTGCATCTTATTCCACAACTCTATAGGCTCTGCTGGGTTAAAGGCCCTAGTTCCCAAAGGAGGCACACTTTGTTTTTTTGTTTGTTTGGTTGGTTTTTGCGGTGCGGGCCTCTCACTGTTGTGGCCTCTCCCGTTGCGGAGCAACAGGCTCCGGACGTGCAGGCTCAGCGGCCATGGCTCACGGGCGCAGCCGCTCCGCATCATGTGGGATCTTCCCGGACTGGGGCACGAACCCGTGTCCCCTGCATCGGCAGGTGGACTCTCAACCACTGCGCCACCAGGGAAGCCCTAAGAGTCGCCATCTTGATCATCAGGAAGAGATGGGTCTACTATTACACGATGGGGGCAGGAAGGAATATCAGTGCACTAAGATGCCTCTTGGGTCTGAGTCATACCACCAAGTAAGCCACTGAGGTTAGCAGAAGTGGTTGCTGAAGATGAGGAGAATGTAGAAATTATAGTGAACCGGGGAGCTGATGAATATCAGTGGTGGTTCTAAGGCCAAATGCAGTGGCAAGAGCTGTAGTTTATTCTACTAACGAAGCTCTTCTAAGTATTCCTGAATCCTGGAGGGCCTGCTCCCTGAAATTCAAATGAAGAAGTGGGTCTGAATTATGGACTGTGGAAGACACAGAGCTGTGCCACTTTTAAGGATTCCCCTTCAAGGAAGGACTTTCCCAGCTTCTGAGAGTGTTCCTAGCAAACAACCTCCAGCCTTTGGCCCTTTTTGGGCATTTCTTCTATTACAGAGTACCAACTCGCCCTGGAGCACTCCCATCCCAGGGGACCACATCCAGTAACTGACTGTGGGGTGACTATAAAAGCCCAGCCATTTTCAGCCCCCAGGCTTGGAGGAGCCCTTTATGCTCCAGAGCACCCAGGTGGGAATGGCTGGTCGGGGCTTTGTTGCATCTGTTTTGTAGCTTGAGTTCTCCCTCTTCCTCACCTGCGTCCTCCTCCAGCTTCCATGAGTATTGGTCCCTGACGAGAATCCTGCTTGCTGAACTCAAGCTCAGCACCGCTGCCTGAGAGCACAACCTGCAACCCCAGCCTTTGAAAGGTTCAGTCCTCTCCTCTACATTTCTCATTCTCTCTCTCTGGTTTCCTCTTAAAACACCCATTCATTCCCAATCTCACATCTTCATCTAAGCTCTAGATTCATATTTCCTTCTGTCCATTTGGTATTTTCACTGAGTATTCCAGCCACAATTCAATGTCCAAAATGAACACACCTCTTTCTCCTTGTAACATCGTCATTTCTGTTAACGATATAGCCATTCTCTTAAGTCCTTCCCTGTACTCCACCTGTCGTATTTTAAGCGCATCATCTTTTTGCTGCTCTTAATCTCTCACACCTAAGTAGGCTTTCAAATAAGCAACGTTTTCTTTGTCATCATCATCAGGACCCCTATCTTTGTTTGTCTGGAGGGGATCTGCCTGTCTTGCTCAGCTCTGCCCCCTTGTAATCTAGCAAAGTGTCCTAAACAGAGTAGGTCCTTGACAATGATTTTCTGAATGAGTAATGACTGCAATACCTACAAGGACGATTTTTACTCTGGTGTTCCCATCTTCCCAAACTGTCTGTGTCCTGCAACCACAGTGATTCCACTCTGGTAAACATCACTCTTCTTTGGTTGAACTTCCTCTTCTAATCCCTTTAAGATTTCCCTGTTTCCCTAAGGATACAAGTCAGACTCTCTAGACTGGTCTTCAGAGCTTTGCAATATCTGAATCGATTCTCCTCACCTGATGCTCATTTGTTCCTGAATGTAAATCATGTGCTCTTAGCAACTTCCTTCTACCCTACACAGAAGTGGGTGATTTGGTCCTGACTCAGCCCTTCCTCAAGCTGTTCCACAATGTGGAATCTAGAATGTCCCCTACCAGCTGAATTTCTTCCTCCTCCTGAATCTGACACCCTCTCCACACTTTCAGCCACCCATCCTTCCCTCATCTGAACTCCTACAAATGCACCACTCAGTTTTGTACTGCACATATGTCAGTAAACATACTTTAAGCATCTACTATGGTCTGGGCGCTAAGCTGGATGCCAAGGACATGGCGAGTAAGAAGACACATCTTCTGTTCTCAGGGAGTTCTGTAGAGGGATTAGGTACCTAAATAAGTGCAGTGAGACTTGAAGGGAGGGGCGCTAATAAACGTCTGCATTAGGCATAAAAGAGCAGGTAATCAATCTTCAGGAAAATCAGAAAGGCAACATAAAGGAAGGGGCATTTGTGTTTTCTCTTGAAAAATAAGAAGTCATTATAATTGTGTTGTCAGGATGGGGTGTGGAGTGTATACTCTGGGTAAAAAGGGAGGCAGAAAAAAAATAGGGTAGTAGGCAAAGTCTAAGTGGTCTGTCTGTGGGCAAGGGAAGCAGAGAGAGCCTGATGAGCAAAATGGCTGGAGAGGTTTGCTGTACCCAGATCTTAGGTGATCTCGTAGGGGCATTCCAAAGAGTTTGGGTTTTATCTTGTTGGCAATGAGGAAGGAAGAGTACAGAAGAGTTGTTAAGTGAGCAACACGATCAAATTTGCCTTTGGGGATGATCACACAATCACATATTATTATTTAACTTTCAAAAATGTAGACCAGTGTCCAGATGTAAGAAAAACAAGTTGTTTGAAGACAGTGACCTGCACATAGTAGGAGATTAGGAAGGATCCATTTTCTTTTCTCTTCATTCTACTGCCAATAAAAAGAAGTTTGGTTACCTTAAGTCGGCATTATCAAATAGGTAGGCATATATATGTACTTATGTGTACATATATATTCTAAACCCCAAATCACACAGATTCTGCTTTAAGCAAAGCAAAACACAAATACTACTAAACAGGTGAATTGCAGGATACTACTTGCAAAAGATTGGATTTGTCTTGGTAAAAATATCCTCCCCAGTTTCCTTGGGATAAGATGCTGCTCTCTGGCCCTCATACTTGTTTACATGTCATTACTTGATGACAGGGTTGAAGAGTTGAGGAGGAAACATTTTATTAAGCATGTCCACTTAGAGATCAATCGTAATAAAGTTAGCACATCTTTGAGATGATAAGGTAATGAGCCATTTCACAGGAACTGGCTTCACACACAACTTTTCAGGAATGTATCTTTTGCACCAGGGGTGGGAGGTATTCTTGTGTGTGTGTGACGGCTCAGAAGGTAGAAACAAAGGATTTACACAAAATGCAACAAAAATGCAACAGTAGATACAACTCAGAAACCGGTTTTACTCTGCTGCAAACAAATGGACAAGATATTGTACAATATATAATAAAAAGTACAGCATAATACAAGTGCCACTAATAAAAGAAACTTAAGGATCAGACTTAAAAATGCTTATTTGTAATAGATATATATATACACACAGCAATAAAAAGCCACAATAAATACACGAATTTCCATGTCATTCATAATAAATACCGAAAATATAAATACAGAAGACTACAGCTAATATGAATAAATTATTACAACATAAGGTCCAGGTTAAGTTCTGTTGAATATTATTGTAGCTTATTATATACCCTTTGGCATCTTTGATGTTGTAACTTATACACAAGAGAAATCAATCTAGAAACTACGTGACATAGAACATGACAACTTAGTGTAAAGTGAAGTTATGTATGAATTGTAGTTTGATTCTCTTCCCTTTCAACCTTTCTAAATGATTATATTGAACATAACAGTAATAAAATATCTATTGAAATACTGTTGAAATTGAGTAAAACTCATAATAGGAATCAACTAAAAGATAAAACCAATCACAATGTTGAAAATGTTACGGTGGATTGATCTCGCTGGTTTTAGATTACTTTTTTTTGGCCAGCGAAATCCAAAAGACACAAAACAAAACAAAACAACCCCCCCCCCCAACAAATACTCTCAAAAGACTTCCCTTGTGTAAAAACCATTCCCAATGTCCGAATGGTTCAATGTAGACTGAAAGATAACACCCAAGTGCTTTGGATCATTTGATCTACCATTACATTCAGCTCACTAGATTTCACCAGAATTTGCAAATGTACCAAATTTCTATGGCAGCTGGAAAGTGGGCACACAGTTGATGTCTAAGACTATGATCGAGATAAAGATACTGCAAAAGGTGACATTTGTCTATGCAACCAATTATACATATACATTTTAAATGGGGAGAATGCATTTTTGACCAATGTCAAATGACCTTTTCCTATCAAATTGTTATACCCTGTGACATTGAGGGAAACACATTGAAATAACAAAGTGCCATTTTCTGCATTAACAGGCATTAACCAGTACATATGTATTAATAGTTCTATCTTAAGAGGCTATTACACCAGAAATGCAATAAACTAAAATGAAAGCAGATCAACTTTACTAAGACACAATAAAGGCTGAGGTTCTCAGGAACGGAGTTGTAATCTACAGGTTTTTTTTTTTTTTTTTTAAACTATTTCTGTACTGTAAATGTCTAGCGTTTATTTTACATCAAACACTTTTGAAACATGTTTCACAAACTACGCCTCGGACTTATTTCCAAAGAGGTGTCTAGAGTCAATTAAAACATGGGCCAAATGATTCAACATTCTTTACATAAGCATTCTATAGCTTTTTTTTTTTTTTAAAGCAAAAAAGGTTATTTCCCCTAATGTTATTTGTGGGGAGCAACCACGCACTGATGTGGCTGTCATTTCACAAGAGCATCTGAGTTGGGGGGCATAAGCAGCTGTACCTAGATTGGAAAAAATCCCATGGAGAAAGGAAACATCGATTTTGAGGGTGTTCTTCATTTTCCGGTTAGTTCTGACTCTGAGTTGGAGGCAACTCTGAACAAACAGAAGAAGCTCTCTGCAGGGGGTGCTTGGGTCAAGTGATGTAATCAGGAAAAAGTCACCACCCTCCCGGATTCCTTTCGTTTTCAGGCCTTGTCAAGATGACAAATTTTTAAATCATTTTGCTGATCCCTGAGAAGGCAAGCAGCCACTGTTTTAACAACATGGGGACAAAGGCTGGGATCAAATGGTAGCTGAGTAATTCTCTGGAGTCGTTTCATTCCACACCAGACTCGCCACAACCAGTCACTTCCCCAGAAAAAGTGGAAAAATTTGAGATTCTCATTTGTCATTTTTAGGGTATAGAAAGATGAATAAGAAGGTACTTATTTAGAAGCAAGAAGGTAGAAAATGCTCACTTTTTGTAATTGTAACTTCTCAGAAAATTGAACAGTTAAAAAGTCGAGTCACTCGGTCCTAGTGTTGATGTCTGTCACCGGGGATCTGAAACAGTCACTTTCCCTGACATCATAGCAATGGTAAAACAAAAGAGAAAATAAAAACGAACAAACACTACAGCCATATTTGTTGAGAGCAGGTCACGTTACTGAACACTGTCCCAATACCCACATCTTTATTTTTAAAACTCTGATTTCTTAGGAGACTTATGGAATCATCAAATGTAACAAACATCAAAGGTAGGGGAAACCTAACTTTCCGATTCTCCCAGTACAATGGCCCAAATCACCACAACTGTTGCCAGGTGCCTAACTCACAAAGACTGGCCAAGATATTTTCGTACTGTGAGAAAAACCTAGGAGGACTGGATTGTGTTGCCAAGGAAACTGCCTTCCCTAGAGATGTTAAGAATAGATGGGTGTCTATCCTGTAGAGCATGCCTGAGTGACTGTCCTCCCTGGAGGTAGATGGATGAGCCAGATGACCTCTGGAGATCTCTTCTAGTCTCAGGGCTATAAAATTTGAAGAATACAGAAGAATCTCAAACTTTCCATTATTCACACACAGTTGGCCATTGTGAGTATCTTTGAAAAGATGAAACTATTCTGAGATACCCATTTGGCATTACTAGTGCCTAATGAATCAAGATTCAGACAGTAACCTTTGGCAGTGGACCCTATTTGATTATGGTACAAAGGAAATGACTTTGCCAACTACTAAAATTTAAAATCAATTATATTCAGATATAATTTGGGTATCATTAAACCATCCAAGGATCAACACTAGATTAAAAACAAAACCAACTATTCTCAGGCAATTTATTTTCTAGGTTTAAGTATTTAGATTTTTCCTCTTCAGGAGAATTCAGATTTGGATTTTATTTTATTTCTTCCTTCTCTTTCATATTTAAGTATCATTTCAAAATGGTATATAGATCTTTGAATTTTTTTTAAAAGATGGGCACTTTATATATGGCTAAGGAGGAAAGCTTGGTGGCCAACATAAAAAGGAAGAGCAAAACAAAATTGGATAAATTATGCTACAAAGTTAGAAATTTCAACCTTATTTTTTTTAAATAAATTTATTTTATTTGTTTACTTTTGGCTGTGTTGGGTCTTCGTTGCTGCATGTGGGCTTTCTCTAGTTGCAGCCAGCGGGGGCCACTCTTCACTGTGGTGCGCGGGCTTCTCACTGTGGTGGCTTCTCTTGTTGCGGAGCACAGGCTCTAGGCGTGCGGGCTTCAGTAGTTGTGGCACGTGGGCTCAGTAGTTGTGGCTCGCGGGCTCTAGAGTGCAGTCTCAGTAGTTGTGGTGCACGGGCTTAGTTGCTCCACGTCATGTGGGATCTTCCCAGACCAGGGCTTGAACCCGTGTCCCTGGCATTGGCAGGCGGATTCTTAACCACTGCGCCACCAGGGAAGCCCCTCAACCATATTTTTTTATAGGTTCCCTATTTAGAGACAACAGCAAAATCATATTAGGAGGCCACATCCCTGACAAGGTCGTTTCGGGTCTTACCCAGTGTGGCAGGAGGGCTTGATGAAGATCTCAAGCCCTCAAGATCTCAAGACAATTTTTAAAGAGATATTTTCTATATCAATTTCCTTCCTAATACTCATTAATAAATAACTTTTAAGATACTGCTAAGCCAGATAAAAATATTGGGAGAAAGCCACAAGAGAAAGGAGAGGAATACCTAGCAAAGAAGTATTCCAAAATTGCAACTAAAACCATTCAAACAAGGTCACATAAATTAACTTAGACAAAGGCAAGGCTAATTTCTACCATAAATTTGTCTTTTCCTAAATGCTTCTAATCAATATACATTATCTTAAAAATATTTAAGTGGCCTCACACATGTCACTAAAATGAGAGTCATTGAACTGACTTGACTATCACCATGGTAACAAGAAATGCAAAGAAAGGAATGCCACCATTAGCATGTTGAATACAAATATTGTCCAAAATACATTCTATCATACTCTTTTGAAACTTCACTTCTGCCAGAAACTTTTATGAGATGAAATAAAATGACACACCAGAGTTGGCTTTTCTTGAATTATAAGCAAGTGTCGAGTATCAAGTGAAAGCAACTACCTTGTATAGTGGTATATTTATCACAAGTGAAAGAAAGTAGTCAACAACCTGACTTAAATCTTTGAGATTCATTTTCCATGAATGTAACAAGTACCTGTATTTACTAAAATCCCAGGCTATAAGTTAGATTACAAAAATTGCATATAAAAGATGAACTGGTTTAGGCTTTGAATCTCGTTGTATAGACCTTCCTGCTTCCCATCATTCTGTCTGAATCACCACGGTCAGGATACAGAAATCAAGGCATTATTACACTTACTATCCAGACAGCACAAAGTTAGACTAACACCAGGACTGCTCACCAGGTAAAACCCAGTTCATATCAAACTTTTGAATTTGAATTTCTGGTAAGAAAGAAAAAAACCAAAACACTTGCATTGGTTAGAAAGGGGGAGGGGAGCCTCATGCTCCCCTTTCTATGACAGGAGTTGAAATAAAACTTAGAAGTGACTGTTTTAAACAGTCACATTGAATATACAGATTTGGCAGGTAAAATATTAAAGAGCTCTTTTATTTCCATATTCATTACTTTTGACAAGAGTCTATCAGTCTTTTTAATATAAAATGTGTTTAAATCTTTAAAACAGTTTCTTTAGCATGCTGCAGCTCTGCGTTTGTATTTCTTTTAAGCATCAAATGATTTTTAGATCGGAAGGTGAAATTGATGGGGATAGTAGGTCACAGATGGGAACACCAACTGGGCTGTGAGTGTCCACATTGTAACTGACCCTTCTAGGTTTGGGGCTGCCATTTATGAATCTAGTTTTTCCAGTATAATAAAATTCTAGTTTGTCAGCTCTGTTGAAACTTTATGGTTCCTAGGAGACACCACCACTTATTAAGCTTATATTCCATCCTCAACCCCCCGACATGTCTAAAATTCTAGTGAGTTTTCAAATTGCTGATATTCAGTTAAATTGTCAATTACATTCTTTAATGCTACAGAAAACATCTGATGAGCTGCGCTGTCTGTGCAAAGCTGTGGCATTTGGCTTAGGCATTTAAGTCACTCAAGTTAGCAGATCCCAGAAAGAATAATGTAACCAGTAGTTGAAAATTTGTGTTAGAACTAAGAGTGATCAAGGCTTTAAGCTTTTGGTGTTGGTTGTGGTAAGAATACATAGATTTGTTCCAGTTTTGAATTACAGTTAAGTCTTGCCTAAGAAAGCATGAAAGTACTTCCCATTTAAGGTTGGTATTTCATACACTGACTACAATAATATACTCTAAACTGTCTTGGAGACAAGGAGCAGATGCCATTTTAAAGAGAAAGATTAAGTCTGTATTTGGAGAAATGGAAGGCTCATGGCACCTTTTAAAAAGGCTGTCTCAACTTCTGAGGATGTTAATTTTCTACCTGCTAATTCAATGGTTTGTATCCTTGGCTAAAAGCGAGGGCGCTGAATGACCAATGTGTTTTCTACAAGCTGCAAGGCAATGCCTTTGGAACTAGGAACTCAGGCTTAGCTATTTTGATAGGCTGTTTATAAACAGAAGGAAGAGTGATGGTGTTCTACATTGTTGTTTCAAAGGTTTCCTGAAATGTTTCCTGGGTTATGTGTGAGTCAACCTGCCTTTGAAACTGTCGGGTAGGAGTTTGTTGGTATAAATGTAGCATCACTTACATAGGTCTAACAGGGAAGAAGCAATTATCTGACAATCTCTTTTTCATTGGATTACAGTTCTTCTAGCTGAGTCCAGATTTAATTCATAAATTTCAGATGGGGAGAGAGGGGAGAAGGAGGGTCCATTGAGTTCCATTAATTTAGGCAAAAGAAGTTCTCTCTTTAGTCGCAGTTTGAATGTAATTAGACAAGAATTGATGTCATTATTTCTAATATCACTTTATAAAATCACAGATTAAAAGGATTAGAATGGGGCTTGATTATTTCATTCCATTTTTCATCATTATCATAATCCCTTAGAATTTGTAGTGTTTTCCCCCTCTTTTTTAACCACCTGGGACAGTTCCTCTAACATAGTAGGTGTTCAATAAATATTTGTTAAAAGAAAGAAGTGATACTTAGTACATTCTAAATATCAAGACCAAAGGATTTTAACTTGTACAACAATCTCAGAAGTTTAAACAAAGAATCAGTGATATATGTTTATAGAAAATAAATCATATATTTTCCTGTTTAATGATAACCAAACCAGAATGTTGCCTAGAAGTCATCTGTTGGAGTATAAAAATTTAAAGAGCACAATCAATTATAATCTTCTTTTTTCTTGATTAATTTGCGGCCAGTGTTTCTGTAATTCAGCTTTTTTGGGGGGAGGTATTGCTGGGCCATATATGATTGTGAAGATTTTAATAATAAAATTTAATTAGTAAGTATTAATTTCACATTTTATATGTGATTGGCACTCTGGGAAAAATATAGTTTCATCACAAAGAAAAGACTGGCTTTCAAAAAGTAACCATATTCTTCAATTAACCAAAAGACATGAGACTAACGTCTTTATAATCAATGATCAAGAGATGGGAAAAACTTAAGTAATTCTCTTTCATTGACTTCTTTCTCCCAGAAGAAACCTAGAATGACAAAGGAAATGCAAGCTGCTCCAGCCACTTGACTTGCAAATCAATTTGGCCTGGATTATTAACTGGGAATTAAGCCCTAATAAAAAGTAGAGGGCTGGTGCTAAAACAACAGGGACCAAAGCACGAAGCTTTGCCATTGACAGTGAATGACTAAAAAGCTGTGTGTCAAAAAAGACTATAATTTGGTCAGCTATACTACGGGGGCAATACAACAGCTGCAGGTCAGGTTACTGTGTCTTGGTATAAAGATCTGAAGAATCCACTGGCTGCATCCAGCTTGATCCCCATTTAAAAACCTTAGAAAAACTGTAGCGCTTTCCTGGCATGTGGGCAGTTTTTGTTGAATAGAAGGTCTATTAATGGAAAAAAAAAAGTCCATTGGCACACAGTGCTCTCTCAACTTTTCTGGGAAAGGAAGTGACAATGAAATGATTCCCTCATTAGTATTACTTGCAACTTTGAACCAATATTTTTAAACTATAGCTTTAAAAATTATCTTTATTTTTAAACCACATTTTTAGATCATAAAACCCAACCAGATGCTAGGGTGGGAAAAATTCAGTACTCATTACTGGCCATTGCCTAAAATCTGTCATTCTCCAATGTGTGGTATACACCTACTATGTATGTGTGTGTGTGTACGTGTGTGTGTGTGTGTGTGTGCATGCATGTGCAACGTCCCGAGGTGATTTAATAGGTAATCTGTGTGTGTAGTTTGTGGGAGATGTTTAGGGGTTAGGTTATGTATATGAACATTTGGAATAGAAGCTGTTGTGGCTGGAAGGTTAATCCTTCTGTGTAGCAGTGACTTTCCACCCCAGTTGGACAGATAGGGGCAAAAGCTCTGTTTTTGTTTGTTTGTTTGCCTGTTTCTAGGTTAAACATCTTTTTGGAAATGAAGCTACAAAACAGAGACCCAGCCAAACATAAACAAGTAGGTGTCAACCTTCTTGTGAAAATAAAGCTGAACTAAATTAAATATCTATCGTTTCAGAATCTGGACTGGCATTCTACCCTTCAACTCTGCCCAGCCAGAGTCACCTCTGCCCCACTCTGCCACACTGTGTTCCAAGAATAAGCTGAATACTTCACACGTAGTTGCTTCAAAGGCTTGTAATGGCCCAGCCAATATGGCACACATGATTCTTTCACGTGCTCAAATGAAGGAACAATAGCCTCTTGTCATTTCCTCTTTGGGCCTGTGCTCTTTAGATTATATAATAGGGGGGAAAATTTGGAGATCAAGCACTAAAAACTGTAACTTTGTAGACAACATGGGATATACTATCAAGATTTGAGCAAAACCCCAATCTGATTAGCCCAAAGGGCTTGTCATTCAAAAGGAACATCCCTGCCCTCATTACTGCTACCTCCATAAGGACCAACCCAAAGCTGCTGTACTGTTAATACTAATGGTTCTAGTTTGGCCCAGTGGTGGGGTAGAGTAGGGGCAGGAACCAACTGCACAGTGGAAGAGCTGCCAAGTAAACATGTTTTCCCCAAATCAAGTCTTAGTAGAAACGTTTCCATTGGAGGACTTTCTCTAGATCAAACATTTTTTAAGTTCAGTGAAATAAAATAGTATTTTTTAAGGACTTGAGATCTACAATATACTTATATCCATATTTCCAAACATCCAAGTCTAAAAGACATAAAAAATAAGTAGCGATGCAGCCACTGAATAGCAAGGCATGTCCACATTTCAAAGAGGCATAAAATATGAAATGATATAATAGAAGGTCAAAAATATGAAACAGATTTAGCATAGTCATATTGCATTGGAAAAAAAAAAAAGTAGAACACACTATTTAGTTACCTAAATTAATTTACAGGAAAACGGGATCTTAGAAGTCCTCCGACGAACCAAGCGCAGATAATCTAAAGGTGGGGAGTGCATGTTTTATTTCTATCTGTCCCCTTTAATAAGAGAACATGAGGTAATTAGAAAGTATTCAATGCATTCTGGACTGTTCTGCTAATTGTCCCAGGCAAGAGAAATCAAAATGCTTCAGAAAAGTAAGGCCTAGTTGAGTATTTGGGTAGAGGCCCCCCCTTCAATCAGCTAGTCACTAAATGGAAATTTCATTATACGCTCATTGTGTAGAGATGGATTGATCACGCTGTAGAAAAAGGCTGGTTGCTGAGGTTCTGTCTCTTCCGTGTTTTCTCGGCCTCCTCTGCTTTTACCGAGTTAGGTCTTGAGAGTGGTGAAGGAAAACAGGTCATTTTTCCTTCATAAAGTATCACTGGGTGATTCCTCTATTTAATTATATGAACCTTATAATAGTTACAGATTAAAAAATGTTTTTTTAAAATTTTTCATCTCAAAGAGTTCTTAGTCCCCACCCCTCACAAGGTACCATGAAGGGGCACTAAAGTGCATTTTGATGCAGGGGAGTAGAGTTTGAAGGTGCTGTCCAAGCTAAGAACCAAGATGATGCTGTTTAAAAAAGAAAGGCAATTCCTTCTACCTCCATCTCTGGAGTCAACTGAGGGAGGGCAATGAACTAGACCCTCACCAGAGGATTGTCCTAACTGTTAACTTTAGAGAAAACTGTGTAAGGACCTGCACATATAGACTCATTTATTTGTCCAAAATAGCAAAAATAGGCCTATTTCACCCTTAAGAAAGTATTTGCAAATCTGATCAGACACGATCATAAAAATGTGAATGGATTCCAGAGGCAATCCATGTGGGCATGCTCGGTGGTACTAACTATGTGTCTTCAGCTTAAAAGAACATGCTGCTGTTCGTTTTCATCAAAACATGACTTCTAACTACCATAAATAAAATACGCATGGAACAATTAAATCTTTTTCTTACAATAATTACTTTTACATTAAAAAGTCACCATCATCTTCAGATATATCGAAAATTAGGACTCTAAATCTTATTATTTCCCAGTCTTAGTTAACAATCTTGCACAGGCCCGATAATCCAAAACTTGGAGCTCTGATCTACACAGCTTGGCAGGTTTCACACAGTTTCACAGGTAGGCAACTGTGAGATATGCTTTTTTAAAATTAGCATTTTCTATCAAAACAGTCTGAAATCGTTTAAAACCCTCATAGAGACTGCATTTGTGCAACGGCACAGTCACGTAGCTAGAAGGGAGAAAACAAAATACAGTCTGGAAGATTCACCACGGTCCAAGTTTTCTTGGTCCTCAGCTGAAACCACGATGAGCCCACGAAATCCAATTAAATACAGTGCTTTACATAGGAGAGGAGTTGGTCCAAGAATAACTTAAGCTACTAAACAGGGACAGTCTCCACCACGGGCGATTTGATGCACTCTTCGTGCAATCTGCTCTTTTCTGCGAGGCTCAAAGAATCTTCAGCAGGATGCTCTGAAATGTGACTGTCCCCATTCAATGCAGAGCCAAACCCTTCCTGGGAGGGGCCTTTCAAGTATGAGTGAAATTCCACTTGAGGATGATTGGACCTGTGTTCGGGATATAAGCTATTGCAGGGCACACCGCTGTCGTTTTCCGAAGAGGAGCAGCAAACGATGACAGAGGGGTTGGCAGCTGGGTAGTGGGAGGCGCCGTACGCCTCTTCCGCTTGTCGGGCATAGTCCACGAATTGCTCCGGGGTCATGGTGTAAGGCACCAGCGAGAGGGCACCGCTTTTGACAGTCTCTCTTTCCGAGTAGTTCTCGGGGATCTGGTTGGGAGTTCCTGGAATGTGGCTGTCTATTTGGTAGTAGAGGGTAGAAGAGTTGGCATAAAAGGGAGCGCTTTTCGCGTGGCTTTCGTGGACAGCCGTGCCATCGGAGTAACAAAGGACGGAAGGAAGAGGGACCCCTTCGGCATGGGGACCCAAAGCTTCCACGAAACTGTCCCCTTTCTCGTCGTCGTCCTCGTCTTCCTCCTCGTCGTCCTCATCTTCCTCCTCATCTGACTCGCTGGGGGCCAAGCTTTGGGTGCTGGAGTCCGTGACTCCGCTGCAGAAGCTGCTACCGTCCTCCTCTTCCTCTCCTTGGCAATCTAATTCCTCCGCCGACTGCAGGTGCAGCACTGCAGCCTGGGGTTCCGTTTCAATCTCAAAATTGTCTGCGATGGAATATCCGACGGAGTGAGCCACAGGGCCCATGGAACTACTGTGGGCACTTATCTCCCCGTGGCAGCCGTTCAGCGTGGGGATTTGCTGCTCTCGGTTTTTCTCCAGTTCAAGTTTCATTATTGTGTGCAAAAAGTGAGTCCGGACACGGATAGGATTAAATTCAATTCTACCTGCTGTGTTACTACATCCTTCTTTAGTGCAGCCACATGGGAAAGACATTCGATCCACCTTGGAGGGAAGAACACAGATTAGCCCCCTGGAACTCTTACAAATCAAATAAAAATCCAGTACCTCAGGGCAAAGCCTTTGAAATCTGGGATGACTTAAACCCACTTACGCCAGAACAAACGACAATCAAACTGCAGACAGAAACAAAAAGGGAAGTGAAGGCTTAGAACATGAGTTAACCTAATTTTAAACCCATACTCAAAATAAAAATGAGTTATGGTGTGTAGTTTTGTTCATTTATCCCTCCTGTGCTTTCTTTACTTCTGTCGCCATTCTCCGTTTCCCTCTTCTCTCCATCCCATTAATTTTGCTCCCATTTTTTTCAATGCTTCTGTCCTTTCCCCAAGCTCCCTTTTTTTCTGCTGCATGCCAGCTCACAGGCTCAGTTTTAAACAAACTTACTGCCCTCATCCCCACCTGCTATTTTTAGTCTAAATTACATGACATTCCTCATTCTAGCCAGGAGTTTTTCTTTGCTTATTATAAAATGAACTTCTCTCCCCAAGGTGTCCAGATTGACACCACCTTAGTATCAAGCAGTGTGATAATTCACTCTCATTGGTGTACCTTCTCATTCTTTTGGATCCTTGGTAGGTGATGCACGTATGCAACTGCAGGCTGCGATGCGTATGCACATTCATGATGGTGACTGGTGGATTTCTGTTTAGTTGCTGGCTCCCCGGCCTTCCCTACCCCTCCCTTAGACTACAAGCTTCTGGAGAGAAGGAGATGTTCATTTAATCAATATCCCATGATTATTCGAGTGTTTGGACTCTGTAGATAGAGTGATTAGGTTCAGCAAGTGTTGTTGGACTGAGCTCTTCACTCAGGTGATGAGTGGAATTCTGGGCAATCTAAGGGACTCCTAAGATATTTGCTGGCTTAGATTCCACCTTTATGCAGACCAGAGCACAGGCAACCAGAAAGAACTTGCCCTTCTTTCCACCTTATCCAAGCATGGGGTATTTCCCATGCAAGAGAGGAGAAAGTGGATTCTAGCACAGTCATCCCGGTCCCCACAAAAAGTAGTAGCAGATGTCGAGCCAGAATCTATAGCTACTTTCTTACCTGTGATTCCATTTTCTGTGAATCTACCTCAAGCAACTGTTCAACTGATAAGAACTGTCCTCTCCTTTTGTCTGCCTGAGAGGCTCTTATTGAAAAAGTTGAGTTTCTGCATACAATAAAAACCCCTAACTAATCATGGCGCACCAATGATATAGATGGATAGGAACCTGAGAAGCATCTAGTTCAGGGGTTGGTAAGCTCTTTTTTTGTAAAAAGGCCAGAGAATAATTATTTTAGCCTTTGTGGGCCATACAGTCTCTGCGACAACTACTCAAGCTCTGCTGTAGAAGTATGAAAGCAGTTATAGGCAACATGTAAACACACGCAAAAAATACATGGCTGTGCTTCAATAAAACTTTACTTACAAAAACAGGGTGGCAGGCTAGATTTGACCTGTGAGTTATCGTTTCCCAACCCCTGATCTAGCCCAGCCCATTCATTTTAGAAGTGGGAAAACTGAACCCAGTAAGTTTACCTGACTTGCCAATTTCACATTGTGGCAAAAGGCAGAGCCAGGAGGAAAACTCAGTTTTCTTAAGTCCCAGTCTACTAATTTTTCCACTAATCTACACTACCTCTAAGCAATCATCATTTTATACCCCATGGATGGATCAGAGAATACAAACTTTAAATGTTAGGGATGTCATGATCTCCCTGAATGCTTGTAAAAAGACAAAATAAGTTTGCATAATAAATGAATCCAAGAGCAAACAATTTCAACTGACAATTGCAGCTTGGATTGCCTTTCTAATTCAATGACATTTAGGGGTATATGT